>NW_009215120.1:0-43645 GCF_000690835.1 Fulmarus glacialis
TGCCTCCAGTCAGGTGGAGGAAAGGGACAGTATGCCAAAAAGGACTGTTGTGGTTTAACCCAGCAGGCAGCCAAACACCACACAGCCGCATCCCACATCCCCATCGCATCCCATATCCTGATTGCATCCTGCATCCCCATCGCATCCCATATCCTGATTGCATCCTGCATCCCCACCGCATCCTGCATCCCCATTGCATCCCGCATCCCCATCGCATCCCGCATCCCCATCACATCCCACATCCCCATCGCATCCCTGACCGATAACCAAGTAGCGATCACTACTTCCTGGAACACGTCTACCATTCATATAGTGAACGTCACATGGTATGGAATACCCCATTGGCCAGCTGGGCCAGCTTTCCTGGCTATGCTCCCTCCCAGCCTCTTCCAGTGCATGGAAGCTGAGTGTCCTGACTAGGAGGGTACTCAGCAACAACTGAATACTAAATCCAAAACACAGCACTAGGAAGAAATTTAACTCTATCCCAGCCGAAACCAGGACACTGTCTATATAATGTTACTGCAGGATTATCCATGAGCCCAGGCAAAGACTAAATATATTTTAAATATATTAGAAGAATGCGTCCATGAGTGGACAAAAATCATCAGCATAAGAACAGATTCAAAAGTCTTCAGGAATACAAGCCTGGTTACCATGATGCTCTGATAATTTCCTACCAAGTTGAAATCAGCTTCTTTTTTTCTTTTCCCCCCATGTATATCATCATGACACAGAGAAAAAA
Source organism: Fulmarus glacialis (assembly GCF_000690835.1). NCBI lineage: Eukaryota > Metazoa > Chordata > Aves > Procellariiformes > Procellariidae > Fulmarus > Fulmarus glacialis. The sequence goes on from NW_009215120.1 coordinate 746, forward strand.
ATCAGTCTTACCAGAGGAAAATGAAATTCAAAAATGGCGTTCAGTGACTGTAGCCAAGCAACTCCCTTCCTTTTTTCTGTACTTCATTTTTCTCATCTATAAAAATTGGAGAATGTTATTGCATTTGTTGGTAAAGTATTTTAAGATCTACTAATGAAATAACTGGGTTTTTTTTTTTTTTTGAGATATACTAATGAAATTACATTAAAAACAAAAAACAACAACAAAAAAATGAAAAAGCTGGTCAATACTTCTATAGAGCTATCCGGAGCAAGTGATTACTGATTTTGAAAAAAATGTGTCAAGTCAATTTTGCTACCTGTCCTGTCTTTTGGTTTTTCAGGCAAATCCAAGAAACCTCAGAAAGATCAGTAGCCAGCATAAGTCAAGCTGTCTAAAACTACCTAATCATTTAAATCCTCTTGGTTCTGGAAGATGTATTACTTGAAGAAGGTACTTACTCACTGGAGAAAGAATGAAAAAATACAGTACTCTCAGTCCTACAAGAACCTTTTGTCCAAACTACTCTATAAAAAAAAAAAAAAAAAAAAAAAAGAAAAACGGGGTTGGGCGGAGGGGGAAGAAAAAAGAAAATGTATCACTGGAACTAGGAAGGAAAGAATAACCCAGAAAACTCGTTAGAAAGCTTTGGAAAGGGGCCTTATGGAGGCCTATTATAAGAAATTTCCTTCTGATTAACCAGAACAATTCTGATGCTGGTGAAGGAGAATATAGTCACATGCAAAGACATAGCAGATGCTAAAATACAGACAGTGGAGCTAAGAAGTTGTTTGCTTGGCACCACAGGAGAGAACAGACAAAACAAATGTTAAAAGCTGCATGCCAGAATGACAAGCATGTTAAACTAAGGATGTCTGTGGCACAGAGATAAAAACATGCCCCAGCAAGAGCCATATCTGTAATTCATGTAGATACTTATTTGATAGGACATATATTGAAGCTGGCTTTCTGTTATACTCCCGAAGTATAAAAGAAATACAGAAAATACAGAAAAGGACTGTCATATTCTCAGTACTCTAACTGTTTCATGTTCCTTTCCTAACCCATCTGCCAAAAGAATTTTATTTCTTCCTTTTCTTCCATCAGATTTTCATTTTTAATTTAGGCTATTGAATTGTGGAAGTCCCAACAGAATAAGAACAAACTTTGTTTATATATTCAGTGTCATAAATAAAGTTTTTTCTTTTCTTCTGTAATTTAAATGTGACAAATGTATTCATTGAGTCTATCATATTAGGACATACCCAAATACTCATTTATAGCACTAGAACAGCTCAACATTTGTTGGCCATCTGTAATTATATACTTACAGAATAGATAGCCCAAGGATACATTTACTTTAAGTGACATTTTAAAATTATGTCAGAGAAGAATAAATACAAGCCGAGTGTTTTTCCACACATCTAGATCTCTTCTCTTCTTACTTGTGTAAGTCAAACCTTAACCCAAGCTATAAATACAGTTCATTACACCTTTCTGTTGCCTGGCTAAGCCAGTTGCTGCTGCTTTCGTGTTCAAGTAACATATGCACAGGCGTGTGGTCATATTAATAACTCTCATTTGACTCAGGAACGCCACTGAAAGTTCATTCCTCCATACATCACTCTGAAGCAGAAGAAGTGCAAAAGGTTCAAATTCCACGCGGATATCTAATAATCCAAGTGACTCCCAAATGTATTCAGAAAATATTGCTGCATTGTCTCAGTTCTGTCCTTTATTTACACATACAGAAGCACTTCCCCCATCTGAATCCCTCAGCACCTTTCATAAGGGGTTTTTTGGACAAAAGAACAGAAGAAAAATTAAAACCAGGATGCCCTCCTGCTATAGTAACCATACCTCAACCTGCTACGAAATAACCCTCTTTAACTGAAAAATAATAACAGGATTTTTTTAAAAAATACCTACACTTAAGCATTTTACTTACTGTCAGCAGTCCCCAGTTGGAAAAGCAGAGACTTACAGAAGCAAAAGAATGTTTCTGTATAGCTTGTGCCTATTCAGGACAGTATCACTACACTTCTGTATTAGGACTATGGTTATAATTATATGACACATCAGATGATAGCTGACTTTCTTATATACCTGTATATTAAACAGAATATTCAAAAACTTAGCAAGATTATTGACATATCACCAAATCCTTTAGGGACACTCATTTCCCAAAAGCTCAGGTAATACAGTTTGATTGACACAGTATGAGAATTAATCTAGTGAAGTTCCTGAATTTTTTTTTCTGTTTTTACTATATTGCTGTTGACTGCACATTCTGTCCTCACTGCTGGTGAAGAAAAGACCATTATTGCTGTCTCAAGTAGTTTTATACGGCTTTTAAAAAGCTTTTAGACACAGTAGCTACATTTATGGAATATTTTTCAAGTGTGTTCTGCAGACGGAGAAGAAAGTCAGTGTCTAGCAAGACACACTGCTTGTTTCCTTTTATAGAACATGTAAATGGTGATTCGTATGACTTTCCCCGAGTAACAACCCTCCAAACAAGATTTGTGTAATACATATTGTGAATTCCAATAGCTAACCATACAGAAAATTTAAGGGTTATGAAATATTTTTTCAACAGTAAAAAAAATGAAGAAAGTTTATAATGTTCAAGATTTTCTGTGTGACATCACTTACCTTCCAGTGACACTACATGAAAAGAGTAAAAGAAAAAGGAATGGTACCTTTTTGGATACAAAGAAAAAGAAAATGTAGAGCTGGAAATAATTTAATTGTAGCAGTTGTGGTCTTATGACAGTTAGGACTTGGCTTTGAATGATTTTCTCCCTTAATCTGCTTTTAGTCCCTCAGTAATCACAGTTACCACAACAAAGCCCAGGCAAGACTGATCAAGCAAATAAGAATATGACTGTAAATAATTAAGAGAGATATCATAAAGAACAACATGGGTTTTAAAGTACATGTGGAAAGGAATTTTACTGTTCTTAAAAAAAAAAATCAAAACAAAAATTAAAATTAAAAAATTGATTCTATTCTAAAATATGCTCAGTCAGCAATCAATAGTGCAAGTGTGGAGAACAACTGATTTTCTAAGTGTGTTTCTTCAATGGCCCTAATAAAACTCACATAAACTTTATATTCCAAAATTTTTTTCAGTGACTTCATAGAGGTGTAATAACTATATAAACTTCAAGGTCATAGAAAAGCAAAAACTTTTGGTTTAAAGCCTTATCGTGCACCTTTTGTAGCTATTTTAAGCTTTTCTGTTAACTGTAATTCATTTGTCTCCAGAAATAGTAGCCAAGAGGTTATACTTGACAAAAACTGCAGATCTGCAATATTTAGTTTTCTAAGAGACTAGGAGATGAAGATGTTTCTTTTCCCTGAATTACAATATATTTACATACTATAGCTTTAAAAGTTCCTGGTTCATTTAAGAAACAGGAAAATAAAATTTAAAGGAGCAACAAGAGAAGAGAGAAAAAAATAATCATCAAGCAACTAAAACAAACAAAAAAAAAGAGCAGAGAAGGAAAGATACAAGTACCAGGGAACATAACTCAGGTGTGATACTCCCTCTCAAAAAGCTATTATGCTTAAACTTAATCTGCAACTTATTTGAATATCAAGACCACTAAAGCTTTTGGAGATAAAAAAGTCAATAAAACAAGAATCTTAAGCGGAACTGGGCTGCCATAATTCTGCCCTAAAGACAAATTGGTCAGCCATTTTCCTATCAGTACTAAACCCCCAAATTGTTCCCTATGAATAGGTGTTCAGTACAAGTGTGCTGACCTTAGTCAGCCAGGTGCTATAATTGTCCTCTCTCACACGCATGTTTGGACAAACGTTAGCTCAGTGTAATGACACTTGTTCAACTGACTGCCACACAGAGTCTTAGGAATTACACTTCCTTTGTGCAGGAAGCTTTAATACCATCTTAGAATCTCAGAAAACCAATGCACTAAGATTTTATCAGTGTTTGACACATTTTGATTTATTCCTCAATGACAAAGGTAGCTGTAAAATTGTATTTAAGATTTAGTATCATGGAATTAAGACTGTATTTCCATAACAAAAAGTAAACAACTTTTATGGACCCACCTGACCAAGTGGGGCAAAAGCATCTTTGCCAACAGGCTGACCAGTTTGGTAAGGAGACCTTTAAACTAGAAATGACAGGTGAGGGAGATGATGACCAACAATCAACTGAGGAAGTGGTGGATTACCCTGGCAAGAAAAGCACCATGGGCAGAAGAAACCTTCTGATAACAAACAGGGCTAAAAGGGTTCCACTTCAAGCACATGCACATAACTATGTCAATGTCTACAGGACAGTATCATGGGAAAAGCTCTTGTGCCTTTTCTGGGAAATCAGCATGACTGGGTGCCTCTCCAAAGAACCTGCTCTTATGCACACAGCACAGAGAACAAACAGGAGGAGCTGGAGGTCTGCATGCAGTTGCAGAGTTATGAACTGGGATCACAGCTGCATGGTGGGACAACTTACATGCCTGGAGCGCTACCATGAAGGATACAGGCTCTTTAGGAAAGATAGGCCAGTTAGGTGAGGAGGGAGGGTCACCCTCTGCATGAGAAGAGTGGGAATGCATGGAACTAAGCTGGGGACAGACAGTGAGCCAGCTAAGAGCTGATGGATTGGTAGGCAAACATGGGCAACCTTGTGGTGGGTGTCTGCTACAGATTGCCTGATCAAGATGAAGAAGCAGATGAGGCCTTCTTAGACAACTGGAAGAAGCCTCATGTTCACAGGCTCTCGCCCTCATGGGGGACTGGAACCACCACTATCTGCTAGAGAGACAACACAGCAGGCATAGGCAAGGGTGCAAGTTTCTGGAGTGCATTGATGACAACTTCCTGACACAAGTGATACAGAAGAAGCCAATGTGGGGAGATGCTCTGCTAGACTTCATACTTACAAACGAGAAAGAACTGGTTGGGGATATAAAGGTTGAGAAAGTAGCCTTGGCTGCAGTGATAATGAGATGATGGAGATCAGGATCCTAAGAGGAAACAAAGGAAACATCAAGATCACAACCCTGGACTTCAGAAGAGATGATTTTGACCTGTTCGGGCACCTGCTTGGAAGAATCCCATGGGAGACCATCCTAGAGAGAAGAGAGGACCAGGAGAGCTAGTTGCTTTTCAAGGATCACCTCCTCCAAGCTCAAGAATGGTCCATCTGATGAGTAGGAAATCAAGTAAAGGTGGCAAAGGGCCTGCATGGATGAACAAGCAGCTCCTGACAAAAATCAGATGTAAAAATGAAGGGTGTAAAAAAAGGAAGTGGAAGCAGGAACAGGTGACCCATATATAGGGGAATATAGATGTCGTCTGAGCATGCAGGGTTAGGAAAGCTGAAGTTCTTCTGGAGTTGAATCCAGAAGGGACATGTAGGGCAATGAGAAGGGCTTTGATGTATACACCAGCAACAAAAGGAAGACTAGGGAAAATGTGGGCCTGCTGCTGAATAGGGCAGTGGGGCTGGTGAAAGGAAAGGAAAAGGCCAAGGTACTCAGCACTGCCTTCACCTCACTCTTTAGTGGCAAGACTGTCCATTAGCAATCCCAGTCCCCTGAGAACAATAGCAAAGTCCAGAGCAAGAAGGACTTAACCTCGATGGAGAAGGATCAGGATAGGGAATATTTAAACAAATGGTATATTCACAAGTTCTGTTCACAGCTTGGCAGAAGAGATGTTCCTGATGCAGCAATGTACCCTTGTGGAAAAGAAGGCTAACAGCCTCTGGGCTATATTAAAAGCAGTGTTGGAGGGAGGAGGGAGCAGGTTGAGGGAGATGATCCTTCCCCTCTGCTCAGCTCTGGTAAGACATATCTGGAACATTATGTCCAGATCTGGGTTCCCCAGTACAAGAGAGACATGGACATACAAGAGCAAGTCCATCAAAGGGCCACTAAGATGACTAAGGGATTGGAGCATTTCACATACGAAGAAATGCTGAGAGCTAGGAGTGTTCAGCCTGGAGAAAACTCAGAGGTGACCTAATAGACATGTAAAAATATCTAACAGAGGGAACAAAGAAGGTGAGGCAGAATCTTCTTGGAGGTGCCCTGTGACAGGACAAGAGGAAATAGACACAAATTGAAATACACAAAATTCAGTTTAAATGCAAGACAAAACTTTTTTACTGTGAACGTAGTCAAAGACTGAAACAAGTTGCCCAGAGAGGTGGTGGAGTGTCCATCCTTGACGATATTCAAACCAACTGGACATGACCCATAGCAAGGGGTTGGACTAGACGTTCTCCAGAGGTCCCCCTTAAACCTCTTCCATTCTACAAATCTGTGATTCTGTGAATAAGATGGTGTGCATTTTTGGACTTTTAGATTTTCCTGAATTTTATAGTTTCTACAGAATTGCCATTGAAATATTTTATCTTCTTTTTGACCTCATAATGGTAAAAAGCCATTTTGAAGGCCACAGAAATGAAAACTATTCCCTCCCATTTCTACTACTCCCCTTCTTTGACAGATGAACCACTTTTTCCTCACTGATCTCACCTGACCTTTAGTTCTCCCTAATTCCTCCTTGTTATTTCCTGTCCATCTTTAAAAGCTACATTATGCACTTTGAGCATTGCTTTTTCACAAACATAGCATCACCTTCCTGCCTCTTAAACTGAGAGAAATTATGCAATGAACAGCCTACTTGATGCCACTAAGATTCTTTGGGAAACAAAGTAAAAGTCACCTGCCAATTACCTTATGAGACTGAGTGAGAGCCCATAAATTTTCCATTGAGTTTCTCTCTCTTCTCTCAGTTCTACAGAATTGGAAAGCTCTTTGAACAACTTTATGTTCCTATTCTCCATAAGGACTTTTTTTTCTAGAACCTACAGAATCAGACTAAACAAGGTTCCTTCAGCAGTTATTGAGATCACTAGGCTTGTTTCCTACTTGCACTTATTACAAGTTTGGACCTGTACCATACTTACACCTACTACATGTCTGGCACCATCATATTTAGGAGATGACACGTCTCCAATCAGCACTGCTTTACAGTGTACCCTTGGTGCATCTGCATTACAGATTACTATCAATACTCCATCCGTAATAACCCATGTGATCCCACTACTTCCTGCTTACCAAAATCATCAATTGCAGAGGACAACTGTATTGTCGTAACTAAAATTCCAGCTTGGTCACATTTTGTAGCGATATCTACTTTCCTGAGCTATGCAAAGAGATTGAAGTAAGTGAGGGAACTCATGCTCGATGAATCTTAAACTTATATAAATTTCTGAAGTGCACATGGGGTATACGCTTGTGCGTATTGGTGATGAGGAAGACTGTACTTAACATGCAGATAGTGTTGTCACAGTTGTTAAAAAAAGTACATCTCATATTCTTTTTCTTTCATTGTTCATCTGCCATCAATGTAGAAATATCTAGGTCACATGTCCAGCTATTTATGATAGTAGAGAAACTACTTTCTGCTGGCTACTGCAATTCTTTGTGGTTTTCCACAAAGATTTAAGGAGACAACTTTTATTTTTCTGCATGCCACAGACAACTTTTCATGATGCTAAGTTAGTATGTCTCTTTTCTACTAGGCTTTTTGTGGAGAGTTATTGTTCAATCTGTGACGTGGGTCCGTCTGTATCAAATAACACAAAATAAGTTCTATTGCTCTAAATGTCACCCGTTGCCTGGTGAAGACTCATCCGGCTACATTACAATCACACCCTTCTTTGCATGTGCTCTACAAATAGAGGACAGTTTTTCAAAATATGGCATCATAATTTGCAACATTCACTAGATAATCATTCTCTCTATTTCTCTGAGTCTGTGTAATAACCGATTATGTTACCTTTATATTTCCTCTTGCCTTTCAGTTATATCTTTTCACACAATAGAAAATTCTTTATGTACTGTATGTACATGAGATGTAATCTTCCACCAGGCAGAAAGCCCTGAAAAAGTTTTAAATGTCAGCCTGCAAAATTTTCTTTTGTAGGTAAAAGGCAATTTACAACTGGATCATATATTATGCAGCACAGTGTAAAATATGAAATGAAATGCTGTAGAACTCAACTTATTGGCAACATAGGCTATGAATAACAATCACAAAAGAATTTACCAACATTAGTGTCGAATTTCGACATGTAAGCCACAAGGCTGGACTACTGGTATATCTTACATGTCAGTGTAACATGCCAGCATGTATCAGCTTAATTTAAGATTTTATTTGTCTGTCATCCTATTGAACTTCAACATTGTTCTCCGCAGCCACGTGCCGGTTTTGGCTGGGGTAGAGTTAATTTTCTTCATAGAAGCTAGTACTGGGCTATGTTTTGGTTTTGTGCTGAAAACAATGTTGATAACACAGGGATGGTTTAGTTACTGCTGAGCAGTGCTTACACAGAGTCAAGGTCTTTTCTGCTTCTCACACCACCCCACCAGCGAGGAGGCTGGGGGTGCATGAGAAGTTGGGAGGGGACACAGCTGGGACAGCTGACCCCAACTCACCAAAGGGATATTCCACACCACATGACATCATGCTCAGCAAATACAACTGGGGGAAGAAGAAGGAAGGGGGAACATTCGGAGTGATGGCTTTTGTCTTCCCAAGTGACCGCTACATGTGATGGAGCCCTACTTTTCTGGAGATCGCTGAACACTTGCCTGCCGATGGGAAGTAGTGAATGAATTTCTTGTTTTACTTTGTGCAACTTTTACTTTATCTATTAAACTATCTTTATCTCAACCCATGAGTTTTCTCACTTTTACTCTTCTGATTCTCTCCCCCATCCCAGATAGGGGGAGTGAGCGAGCAGCTGTGTGGGGCCTAGTTGCCAGCTGGGGTTAAACTACCACACCACACCTTTGAGGTTTGATATGTTTCTTATTAAGCACTTATTAAAGTTTATGGACATTTCCTCCCTGATTTTTGTCCCTGTGTTGGAATTCATTTGACTTATGTAATATTGTTTGAGTTATATTTATGTTATAATCTTGCCTTTTCAAGAAATTAGGTATTTCTCATGATTTTGGAGGAGAGCTTAACAATGTAAGTCTCATTGGCTAAAAAAATTACAAGTGCTAACCAGAGTAGGTTGATTTATTTATTTTTCCTAAGCAACTGGAGCAGGCAATACTTCAAATATATTACGTACAGATAATATTACTTCTCACTTATTCAGCATCATTCTGAGTAATTCCTCTCTGTAATTCCTGCCCTATGGTAATAGGACGCCAGTTCCTTTCTGCAGCATTAAGTCTCTCTCTTCCTTTAATCTCTTCTGAAAACATCTCTCTCCTCTCTCCTTATATTTCTTAAATAATAAATAGTAGATGTCAAGGGAGAAATAAACTCCACAAGGCATGATAAATCAAGTTAACAGGAAAAGTTTTGGTTTTGTTGTTGGGTGTTTTGTTGTTGTTTTTAAGTAAAAGAAGCCTGTCTTTGATTATTAATGGTTTTTATGATCACAAAGTTAGTACATTCTTCTCTTATTAAAACAAATAACTTCAGTTCTCAGACTTTATGGTTCCAGTAAAACATGTTTTCTAACAGCAAGGGAAGTGCATATAGTGCAAAACATCCATCTACAGCACCATTCATAGCCATATAACCAGCTTTTCCAGCACTGTATAAAAGAAATGGCAATTGTCTTTCTGCATTGATAGGAACATACTGAGACAGATTTTAGGGCAAAAGAGAGTCTATTATCTCTTTTGTCTCATCATCTGATAATCCAAGGTACTGATGTTTCCAGGAATTCCCGTAGGCTTCTCTTCTGGAAACACCCTGCTTAGCACATATAAAGGTTAAATAAATGAAGGAGTGCTAACTTGCAAAGTCTTGCGCTGACTTACTAAGAAAAATTTCAATTCTGCGTAAAGACAACAGTTGACTGAAAGTGAAGAGCAGAAATGAAATCTTATATATGAAAAATACTTCAATTTATGTAAACACATGCAGTATGACCATGATGGAACAGTGCAGAAATAAAGAAACATATAGAAGGTAGAAACCAAGTATGTATACTTGGTTGTTCAGATTTTCAATGAAGATGTCTTTCAAGGAAGTAATCATGATGTTTTGTATAGTGAGCTAAAAAGCTGTAGAAATAATATATTAAAAATAGAAAGGTATTTGGAAAGCATAGTTTGGCCCATTCCCTGCTTCTCATTGTGAAATATTGATCTGAGAACTCCCACCACCTGTGCAGGGCCAGGCTTGAAAAATGAAGTAGGAACATGTCAGCATATTTATTGGCACAAATAATTTTCAGTATCATGAATTGTGAACAGTGTTCACATCAAATTATCTAAAGCTTGGTCTGTAGTTTTGTTTCTATAATGAGTGCTGTTTTCTCGTGGGTCAATAACCTTGACAAACTAGTTAGCTGGAATGGCTTTCTTACAAAGCAATAAACAACGAATAATACTTCCTCAGCCAAATCTAAGAAATAGCACTTACAAAAGAGGTAATTTTTGGCATGTTTATTGAAAACTTGTCCTCTTCCAAGCTGACTTCATTATTCTGAAGCCAGAATAATTACTTCTTATAGTACCTACAGGAAAAATACTGGGAGCAAGATCAGCTCAGTGGGACATCTGGTCGTCTTTAACAGCATTCATAATTTAAAGAAGTGACTTTATAGGCATAGCACCTACCCCTTCCCAATCCCCAACTATACATTTGAATATGTGGTTTATTGGGCAATAGGAATATTTTTATTTAGCCATTGAGATTTTAATTGTGCCCCCACAACTTCTATTGCTCTGTCTAGCAAATTTAAGGGATTTGCTGTTACTAAAAAAAAAATCAGACTTTATAAATAGTAAAAAATCTTTGGATTTTGGCAGTATAAGACCATGTGTATTTAGCAGTTAGCATAGACGAACAAGAGAAGATCAGCAAATCTGAATAATTGGGTTGAGAACTTACTGCCCACACTGTATGAATTTTATAGGTTATTTCAACTAGCTCTACTCTGGCTCAAGGGACCAAATGCCCACTGATGGCTGATGTGCATTGAGCACACTCCTGGAGAGCATCTGTAATTTAGTTTTGTCTGAGACGGATGCAATTCAAGCACTCGGAGACTTCTCCACATCAACCAAAGCACAGCAAGCAAAGACAATTGGGCTATTCACTTGAAAAACACACTTCTGTTCCAAACTAAAACACTAACATTTGTCACACTGACACATTCCCAGATATATCAGTCTTTTCCATACGGCAGAATTAAATATCGATGCTCATCTGAAAACAAGCAGATTTGTTTAGGGATAATGATCATGCTAATAATTTTAAGAAACATAAAGCTACAGGGAACGTTACCCTAGGGGAAGTAAACTTTCAATACATAATCAGAAAACAAAATATTTTTTTATTCATAGTAGGAGGTAGCTATTTGTGAAAGCCATAGACATCTAGTCCTCTTTATCAGATAGATATTAATTAGCTGACTCTCAGAGTTTTAAACCTCTACAGATATCAGTTTGCAGTTTACTTTAGCACTCATACAAGATTCACTTTTTCCCAGAGATAAAATTCCCTCTATCCTGAATGCATTAACTGGAACATTTTATCCAAGGTTTCAGTTTTACTTCTGATAGAAAACAGTCTCACCAATCTGTTACATGGAAATATCTAGTGTACAGTGCTTTCTGAGACCTTGATTACAAGCCAGCTTTACTTCATTCTTCAGTGTATAGGTAAACTGGAGCAGCCACTGCGTAAACCCGAGATGAGTTACGTTTTGCTGTCAGTGATTTTGACAAGACTTTCACCTTGAAATCACCACATCTTAAATTTGCAATATAATGCCCTACTAGGTTGAAGAACATTGATAAATTTTTCCTAAGCTAAGGAAAATAAGAGATGGAAGACCCAATGACATCAGTTAAGAGAGTGGCATATTAATATTTATGCATATGTAAGTAAGGCTAAACAGGAACAGAGGCAACCCTAATCTAAATGGGGGGCTTCAGAACTCGGGTACATCATGGGGATGGGCATGCATAGGATTGCATGTCACTAACAGAGGAAATTGGACAGCCTCTATTAAATCTATGAGTGGACCAGAAGCCTCACAGCATTAAGCTTCAGGTCTCGGGAGAATTTTCCATGATGAATGGAGCTGTATATACACTGATTACCAAGAATAACTGACAGAAAACATCTAGAAGGCAAGAAAATGGTGCTAACATAAAATGCTCATTAGTTGCAGATATTTGAATTACACAGATTTTACTAGGAATTGAAAAGATTTATTTGCAGCCTTAAAGTCTGAGGGGAGGGAAGGGGGCATAAGGAGGAGAAATAGCATGGAATAGTTTGTCTGTCTTCTGGAAGATGCCAAATTAAATTCCAATTTCAAAGCATGTATTGTTTTGGACCCAAAGAATGTTTTAAGCTTCAGAGGTGAAATTCTATCCACTGCAAAATTAATGGAAGTTGTTGGTGATTTGATGAGGTCACCGAAATCAGTAGAATACTTGTTTATAATTATGCTCAGAACTCAAAACTATTAAGTAGCCCTTATTCAGCAAAACATGTTTGTGTTCACTTTGATATCTGGTTAGATGTTTTACTGAATAGAATTTCAAAAGTGTAGCTCATATTACATATGAAATGTGTTTTCATGAAGTTACATCCCCTTCTTAATGCCAAAAACTCCAGTTCTAATCTGCAAACCAGAATATATTGCACAGCGCTGCTGAGATGGTAGGAAATATGTAAATACACGTACTTGAAGAGAACATTTCCATAAATTCTTGTTCAAAAAACTGCTTTGCAGCTTCCTGAAGTGCTCCAAACTATGACTAGTATTGTCCTTTTTAATACTGAACTATAAAATGCTAGCTCCATGACATTTACATCCTCATTAATGTACACAACACTGCATTCTGAAGAAGTAAAAGGGTAAGGTAGGATAGGATATGGTTGAATGATCTTTACTCAGAAATGGCTCTAAAATTATTTTGAAATAAAAAATGGTTACAATTTTTTTACATAGCTGGTGGATATTATTGCTTCAAGACTATATATACCAGTCTGAAATGCAGCTTTCAGTATTGCTTTTCAACAGCAGGAAAAAGCTACATAGCTGTTCAAGTTCAGCCTGTTTAAAAGTTAGTGTCACCATCTAGTGGCACTTTGAAGGATTTTAGGTAGCACATTCTTCAATGCAGTATTTTGTTTATTATGTAAGAACAATACATTCAGACGTTTTCTACTTTCATTACATTCATTTAAGCACATCAGTTAAATATTTGGCTAGCATTTTAATGTAGAATCTAATTATCGTTTATGCAAATGATAGCTTCATAGTATTTGTAAAAAGCTAAAATTCGTCTTTACTGGCAGTTTGCTGCCCTTTTCTCATAGAGCCTTTCACATAACTTTGGGAGCTAGACAGATGCATACCTACAATATTTAATATAGATTAAGTATTCACATTCTTATATTTCTAATTCCCATATTTTGCAGAATAAATTAATTGCACACAATTATTACTGTACTGTCTTTTTTTTTTTCAGTTTATGTCAGCCTTACACTCTCACAGAGGATGCTGTGTCCTGTTTAAAGTATAAACTGCTCTCAAGGTGAAATACCTTTGTAACTCTGGTTAAGGAACAAAATCTGTTTAATAGTATTGTTCCGATGTTGTGTATACTACCTTTCCAACCCATCCATTTTTTTTCTCCTCTTCTTAACTTTACTAATTAGAATATATTGGTGTAGGAAGAATAAAAGCTTTTATTAGATGGTAAACTATGGTAATAACAAGTTCCGGTAAACAAACACATGCCTCTCTAGTCAATGCCATTTCTCAAAGTTATTGTGCAATAGTAAAATCACTGGACTTCACTAAACACTTATTTTTCATAGAATTGGGATATTGGTACTTGTTCTGATATACTACTTTTCCTTTGCAATTATAATAAATAAACACTGATAGATTGACTTGACTTAATAACTACTCATTTTCTTTGATAGTGCAAGAAAGTTAGTTTTTACTATTTGAGTAAGAACATAGGAATTGTCATGTCAGTCACACCCTTGAGCCATTAGAGTAGATAATGTAAAATCCAAAATCCATCCCATCTACAACAGTTCTCTAAAACTTCTGCTTCCCATGTAGTCCAATATATTCTCTTTCCTTGAGCTCATTCATGACATTTCTTACTATTTTGATGTTTTATTGATTCCAAACCAAGAGAAGAATCCTCTGTAATTGCTCTGAGGAAACCTGGTTCAGTTTTCCCTCTTGCCAAACAGCCTCTACCTCAATTCTTTGGAGCAATTTTAACATCTTACTCCATAAAATAATTCTCCCCTTTGCATAATTGCCATTTTTTTCCAAACTCTGCCTTCTTCTTTTCCTCTGCTTTTTTTGGTGTACACAAAAGATTATGCCCAGACTTTATGTCTACAGCAGGTACTATGCAACAGAGACTACTGCTGTCCTCACCAAACTATTAAACCCTTCCTTACCTCAGCGCACAGCATTTTGTATACTTTACAAACCATGACTTCCTATCATTGCTAACTTGGAATGCACAGAATAGCCACAAATGCTGTAGACTATAAAAAATTATCCCAATAGGACTGTAAGTTTTATTATAGAGCCCCTGCCCCCTCTTTCCTAGCATATATATGTTGCAGTATACAACCATAGGCCAGTCTGTGTTTTAAGAGCCAGAAACATAGACAGCCCATACTATTTGTATGTGCAGTATCCCAGCCAGAAGAGCCAGTGGAAAGAGAGCACCTCTGACTCTGAAATCTTGAGCATATTATATCAGAATGAAAAAAATTCAATTGCAAAAAATACATAAAACTTTTGGTCAGGGAAAGAACATGGCAAGGAGCTGGAAGAAGCTGCACTCTTTTTCCATTTCTTGGAAGGACGTGATATTCAGGGGAAACAGATAGGTGAAGTCTCCGCTCTGATACAGGTGACAAGTCTTGAGGCTTTTGGCATCTACGGTTCAGTCCACCGTGAACATGAAGGAGACTGTAAATTACTAGACACAGTCATTCAGCAATTACAATACTATGATCCATAAAAAAGTGTCAGCTGGCAAAGCTGTAGTAGTTTCTGGATTTTTTTATGTTTTTCTTCTGGAAATCCGGCAAATATGCAAAAACACACAAAAAGTACATATACTTATTTGTACTCATGAAAAAAAATAAACACACCACGACAACCTTATCTGCAAATGCCTGTCCACTGAAGACTGACATATATTCTTCAAAGGATGTAATGAAACAGCTAATGGACTGAAAATCAATAAGGACATTATGTATTGCACAAATACAGGTCCTTCCGCGTTGCCAAAAATACCGATATAATGCAAAATTCTGCTAGCAACCCATGATTAGGAAAAAGGTGATCTTAACTAGACAGTGCAGTTGGTTATTATTGACCAACAATAGATGCCTTTTGGCCAACAGCACAGTATGTCATTGTAATAAACAGTACCTTTTACCAACAGGGCAGTTATAGCAGCGGTATGACATACAGGAATGCTTATGAGACACATAAGCATTCTTCAAATTAATTTCTGCAGACTGCCAGGAAGTGGCAGTACAGAACCATTTCAGGCTCATATTCTTTTTTTTAGAAGCTGCTGATCTGGGAAGAGGTACATTTGCAGCCATGTTTCCTCTGCCTGCTCTATGTGTATTGTTGGATAAGTACAGTTTAGTCTTCTGTTCACGTTCTCTTAAGTCCATTGAAATTATATTGTTTCTGAGAAGGAAATTTTCTGCAACACAACTTGCGTGATGCTTCTTCAGAGACAGCACAGTGATTGAAGGCATGATTTGGAAACTGAAGGTTTTGGAAAGCAAAGGATAGAAAGTGGGAGAAGAGGAAGTAGCAATGTTTTTTTGAAATTTAGAGAAGCCCGAGGCAAGTAACCTTGTTGGATACATGAGGTTAAGTGCAGGACATCAGCTGGTGTTGAAGGTAGTGGTGTGTGAGAGAAGAACAGAGGTTTGCCGTGATTGAAGGGATTGTATAATTCTTATCCTCTTCACTGTTTCTAACACTTTGCTTAGCAGGAACAAGCTAATACAGGAAAAGGGTATACCAAGTGTTAGGTCCTGCCAGGACTCACGGGTTAAATGCAATTTTAATTTATTATTTCAGTCCTCATATAAACTGTCAAGGTTTGTTTAGACATCTTCAGTACAATGTTTTTATCAGTTACCCCTTTCTGAGAAGATGATAGAAAAACACTGTTTCAAAAGCAGAGGTACTCCTCTATTTGCAAAACTGTAAGATAGCTTGTTTTAGAAACGGGCTCCCCTCTTGCACACCTCCAGACAGCCCTGCAAAATTGCAGCAAATTTCCTTTACTTACTAGACACAGACAGGGTCTCACAAGGTAAATTGATGATGAAAGTTCAATTTTAAATAAATCTTTTACCAAATCAGACCGTTTATGAGGCAGTTCAGACCAGAAGGTATCAAATATGAATTATTAGTGGGTGAAGATCAGGGGAGAGTTTTCTCTTTTACAATTTATTGTTAGTTTCCCTTGTTGACAATAATCTGAGCTTGTGTTGCTTTTATGGTACATTACTTTTTCACTACATGAGGTGGGTAACAAACAGCCAAGATATTGCCCTTACCTGGTACTTTCTTTTTTGGCACGTTCTCATTTCTGTTTAGAAAATTGGAAATTTCCTTTTACTTAAAGAAGAGAAGGGAGTTACATGTGACATTGGTAAATAATTGAGTTTGTCAGTTCATTAAGTAACAGATTTTAAAACCAGAGGGACCATCGTGATCGTCCAGTCTCACCTTCTACACATCACAGGCCATGAAACCCCAGCCTGTAGTTCCTGCCAGTAGCCCAGCACGCCTGCTGTGCAGATCTGTTCCGTATTAGTGGTTCCCAAACTGAAGTTAAAGCTTGCATGAAGAAATTGGCAATATTCTATGCTTTGCCAAAGCTTCTCTTCTCATATACTATGTGTCTTTTTTATTGCTTAGCATTACTACCATCCTCCTGGAATTTAAAAACCTTATTAATCATGATGTTGTGCTTTTTCTAGGTCACTATGTTCAATTTTAAATGTCCTGTTAGGAACACCTCTGCTGCACAGTAATTTATAAAGTTCTGAGATTGCTTAAATTGCCATGTGTTAGGTTATGTGATAAAAAGCTCATCTCCGCACACAGAAAGGAGCACAGTGGCACAACTGCAAGTGGGGGAACCCCAATAACCTAACTGGAAGAAGGGAGTCTGTGTCCCTGCTCCTCCCAGGGCCGTTCCAGGAAAGCCTTAGCCCCATGGACTGGGGGATGCCCATCACCGTGAGCTGACAGAAGAGGTGGTCCAGAGCATGTTACAGACTGAAGGGGGGTACTGTCTACGGGAGCATGGGATTCATTATGGGATGCAGGGAGAGGAAGATCTGGGAATTGCACAAGACTTATTATGGGATGCTTAACTATTTTCCTGGGTGTGGGCACTCTATTTGGTGAGCATGTGAGTGTATGGAGGTCTGAGTGCCAGCAACTGCAGTTCCACCATGGGTCATAGGGACCTGTGTGTCAGTGGTACCAGCAACAGAATTGAGTAAGGGTATGTAAGTCAGTGTGCAACCCCTAGTGATTATCAAGGTGGGCCAGCTGTCAAGGAGGCGAAGCAGCCTGGGAGCAATTATGGGTGTGTGCCTCAGCATGAGACAACTGGAGGAGATGGCTACCAGGGGGCCAGGCCAGCTGCTGGAGAGAGCGTTGGTCTAGGGGTTAACTGAGAGACCCATTTCCACGTGTGTGTCTCTGTGCAGGAGACAACTGGGGAAGGCAGGACTGGCAGCCATCTACTGGATAAACTGAGTGCCTAGGTCCAGCAACTGTATATATTATATACACATTGCATATATTTCCCCGCCCCCCGCCGCATTTATAGATATTGTTCTTGATCAGCCAGAAAGGGGAACAGGATGAGGCTGGTGGTGTTGTTTGTGTAAGTGCTGAATGTTTCTGTCTATGTCATGTGTGTGTTGCATACGTACATTTGTGTGTGTGTCTGTCGGGAATATAGGTAGACTTGGGGGCGTGGACCTGTGACAGCTGGACTGGACTACTGGATTTGGCAGCTCCTAACACTATATAAATATAGAATAAATCTGTAAAACGTATATGCGTTTGTGCACACACGTATGTACATATTTCACTTTTTTTTATCATTCTAGTATTCTAGCTCATAATCCAGCTTGCCTATTAGAAGGCTACAAAATCAGCGGTACAGAAGGCTCAAACACTGCTACCTATGCAAAGCCAGATGATATAAAGGAAGAAGCACAAGAGCATATTTGAACTCCAGCCCTATTGGAGCTTGGACAACTAGGTCACAACATCACATTAGGATCCTGAGATGACAGATCTTCTTTGGAGGCTGAAGAACTAACTACATGAAGCCTACTTTTTTTCATAATGCTGGATTTATTGATAGTTACCTTTTGCACAATGCCTTAGGAGAGCAAGAAATATGAATTGTACTTCCTTTTAGTTTTGAAGCATTTAAACTCATATTATCAATACTTCATAGGATGCCTATTGCAGGCTGAAATCTTTCCAGAGTTGTCCGTATTCAAGATCTCTGTTAATACGGTATAAATACTGGAGATAAAATGATATTTTATATTTTGGGGACTTCTGTAAATAGAGTCCAGAAAGCTTTGTCCTCTTCTGTGTCTTCTCATTCTCTGTTCCACAGAATATTATTGTTCAAGTCAAAAGTAAACATCAGTAAGAGAGACAGACTGTCCTGGTGACAGGGAAGGTGAGGCACTCTTCGGGAAAGATGTGGTTTTTCAGACTTCCTATTACCTGAAACAGTTCAGTAAACATTGCATAAAAGGAGGAGGATTTTTTCCTTCTCTTATTTTGGAAACTAACCCACAAAAAGGAGAAATTATATAACCAATTTTGTTCAATTTTGTGATTTCTTGGGACTACTGAAATAATTTTCACACTGCATATAATTATATTTGCTCAACCCTAATTTGTAAGAAAGCAGAAAATAATAAGTTTGTTTTGTGTCAATTCAGTATAAACCAAAATAGAAAGAAAAAAAAGAAAAGTATCAACTCAAAAAAGGAACTTACTTCAAGAAGAAAACACTAAGACCGACACCATCATTTCAGTCACCTGAAATGTACAATATCTTCATTACCTAGAAAATATTTTATAACAGCAAAAAAATTCATAAAACATTTTTAGGCCACAGATAGCTAAAATTTAATGGCAAATACATATAGCAAGCCAGCAATAAATTATTTTCATTAGGAACCAAAAGTATTTCTGATCTGGTACAGAGAAGCAGTTTCTAACACCTTTTAAATCAAAGAGAAATCTACTGGGAAGATAAACAATATCAAATCTAAAGCAGTTTGTCAGAGGAACATACTGTCATTTTCCAAAAACCGTCATACAAAGCTTATATATTTATTCCCCACTTCTTTCCTATTGTGTTTGCACACATACATATCTATTTAAAAAAAAAAAAAGAAAAAAAAATCATCTGGAATAGTGTAAGGGATAACCCAGGGACTTTTAGACACTGATTAGAAAAAGATGCCAAAAATACTGGTAGCTAACAGTTTTTGCATATGCTATTACTCTTACCTAAACTAAAGGTCTGAGAAATACTAACCCAATAATGGATTATACTTCAACAAAATAGCTTTCTAATAATTTTTTAAATAAGAAGCAGGGGCTTGCCCAATATCTAGTAAAAGAGGAAATATATAATATAGTTATAAGGGGTGGCCTACTTCAGAGAGCTATTGCTTTGACTTGTCCCTCTTGCTTCCCTTAGCCCTAACATAGCTGCCGCATTTGTCCATACTGGCTCTTGTGGCAAATTCCTGGCTAATAAGAAAAAGTCAAGGAAAACAGGCGTCTGGAAGAGTTTCTGCAATCTTCTGGAAATGATGCAGCTCTTTTGATCCAGGCCAATGGTTATCAAGCTATATTTTAAAATGCCTTCTCTCTCTGTCCCTCAACACTGCCCCCTTCCTGCCCCCCACCTCCAACATACATATTGTCTTCTGGGATCACTTTCCCTCATCCAGGAGGAAATGTCTGATGGTAGGAAGGAGTGAAGAAGGCAACACCCTGGAGAGTATGGCAGAGATTATTCTGCCAAGAGATATTGGGGCTGGAGTGGAGAGGGACTGAAGATGCAATAGCTCAGTCAAGGCTCAGAAGAGATGCAGATTTCCAAGCCTGCAAAAGCACTCCACAACCCAAAGGATTTCCATGCTCCTATACTAGCATCTTAACCTATACCAGTCCTATACCGCTAACTTAGCAATATTTCTGGCCACTTGTTCCCTTCCTCACTCCTATGCCCTCCCTTTCCCAAAAAATGCACCCTTTTACTTTTCTAAATCCCTAAAGGTCATTCAGCTATCATTGGAACCATTGATACAAGTAAATATGAGTGACTTCCCTTTTTATTTGAAATACATTTTGTGTTTCTGAATTTTGCATTCAAAAGATGTTATTCTGTGCTTCATTTCATATGAGAGATTTCTTTAAGATCATTACATCCATACTCTAATATAAATGTAAACTCCTTTATTTATAGCATTTTTGCTATAAGATACGATAACCAAGTATTTGCACGTGAAAATCTCTCTCTGGAATGCTATTTAAGTAAATTATTCAGGTAATGGAGTCTTTAACTTAGATGGCAATAAAGGGACACACAAAAAAATATCAAGACCAAAGCCTTGTAACTCTGTTAACACTGGCTCAGCTAATTGTTAGAAGGGAGGTATCTTGCTTTTGTACACATGCAAAACTTGTTCAACATACTTGAAAGTACAAGGAGGGAATACATCATTGCAAGTATCCTAGCAGAATAAGGGTAGAGAAAGTAAGTCCTGCTCTAGTTAACTGACCATTTGTAGTGGTGAGTTAAACAGGATTTCATGCCAGTTCAACAACCTTGGAGAAAATTGTTTCTACTGTCTAGGTGATGATCTTCATCAGATATGCCTCGGAGAATCTTCCTTTGTGGGACATCTACCCCTGACCACATTCTGTTTCAGGTAGGTACTGTTCACTCAGATGCTGAACTCCCCCAGGAACGCCAATTATATGAACTGCTTGTATAGAAAATGGCATGTCCCACTGGGTATAACTAATAACGTCATGGTTTATCAAAGCAAGAAATATCAAACAGCCCAGAAATAGTTTTTTGGGAGAGCTTCAGAAAAATAACTCTGGGTAAAACAAAAAGCAAAAAGGCAACTCAATTTCTTCGTAGAGTTGATGCATTTTACTGCAGTTAATCCGAAGGCTTGTTGTGTGGATGATGTAACCTGATGTGACAAATTCACTATTTGGAGTAACCTTTCCTGCCACAACTATGAAGGAGATCTTTTTCAGATACTACAGTGTGATCCATGCCTGGATTCTGGGTTTATTGGACACCACCCACAAGAAGATTTTACTAGCTGAACTATTCCATTGTTAATATAACTCATTTATATCTTACTTGAAAACAAGTTATCATCATTATTATAAAAAATATTCATATTTTTCATTTCAAAACATTATATATAAAGCCTTTTATGCATCTTTTTTCATTTATATACATATGTCTCATGGCTTTATATCTTGGGTTTATGTTTTATAAATTTGTCAGATATTTCTCAGTCATTGGATAGCTTATTCTTCTATAAATTTGACAAATGTCTGTACACACAAGAAAAAAAATCAGATGTGTCATTTCTTTAACAGCTACTATTTATACATTGGCTGTCAGAGTTTCATTCAATTTCCAACAGTTTGTTTTTATTGTTTGCATGACTTCCTTCCTCCGAGTACATTATAACGTTGGCCTTTACTTTCTAAACCATTTCCAAGGCTGATTTAAAGTGTGCTTCGTCCAGTAGCTCCCATCCCTTGATAATTCATCATTCCTTTTGTTGACAATTTTTTTTTTATAGGGCATTTTGGCATTTTAAATGTATTTCTTATCCCCATCTAGACAGAGATGAGAGCCTGCTACAAGGAGTGGATGTCCCTATAGATCTCGAGACAATAAAAAATATTTCTATAAATACATTAGCAACAAAAGGAGGGCTAAGGAAAATCTCCATCCTTTATTGGATGCGGGGGGAAACACAGCGGCAAAGGATGAGGAAAAGGCTGAGGTACTTAATGCCTTCTTTGCCTCAGTCTTTAATAGTAAGACCACTTGTTCTCTGGGCACCCAGCCCCCTGAGCTGGGAGACAGGAACGGGGAGCAGAATGAAGTCCCCATAATCCAAGGGGAAATGGTTAGCAACCTGACAGACCACTTAGACAAACACAAGTCTCTGGGGCCGGATAGGATCTACCCAAGGGTAGTGAGGGAGCTGGAAGTGCTCACCAAGCCACTTTTCATCCTATATCAGCAGTTCTGGCTAACGGGGAAGGTCCCAGTTGACTGAAGGTTAGCAAATGTGATGTCCATCTACGAGAAGGGCTAGAAGGAGGATCCAGGGAACTACAGGTCTGTCAGTCTCACCTCAGTGCCAGGGAAGGTTATGGAGCAGATCATCTTGAGTGCCATCGCACGGCACATACAAGACAACCAGGTGATCAGGCCCAGTCAGTATGGATTTATGAAAGGCAGGTCCTACTTGACTAACCTGATCTCCTTCTATGACCAGGTGACCCGCTTAGTGGATGAGAGAAAGATGGATGTTGTTTACCTAAACTATAGTAAAACCTTTGACACTGTTTCCCACAGCATTCTCCTGGAGAAACTGGCCGCTCATGGCTTGGATGGGCATACGCTTAGCTGGGTAAAAAACCGGCTGGATGGCCAGGCCTGAAGAGTGGTGGGGAATGGAGTTAAATCCAGTTGGCGGCCGGTCACAAGTGGTGTTCCCCAGGGCTCAGTTTTGGGGCCGGTCCTGTTCAATATCTTTATCAACGATCTGGATGAGGGGATTGAGTGCTCCCTCAGTAAGTTTGCAGACGACACCAAGTTGGGCAGGAGTGTTGATCTGCTTGAGGGTAGGAAGGTTCTGCAGAGGGATCGGGACGGGCTGGATCGATGGGCTGAGGCCAACTGTATGAGGTTCAACAAGGCCAAGTGCCGGGTCCTGCACTTGGGTCACAACAACCCCATGCAACGCTACAGGCTTGGGGAAGAGTGGCTGGAAAGCTGCCTGGCAGAAAAGGACCTGGGGGTGTTGGTCAACAGCCAGCTGAATATGAGCCAGCAGCCTGCCCAGGTGGCCAAGAAGGCCAATAGTACTCTGGCTTGTATCAGAAATAATGTGGCCAGGAGGAGTAAGGAAGTGATTTTCCCCCTGTACTCACCCTGGCGCTGGTGAGGCCGCACCTTGAATACTGTGTTCAGTTTTGGGCCCCTCACTACAAGGTGCTAGAGCATGTCCAAAGAAGGGCAATGAAGCTGGTGAAGGGTCTGGAGAACAAGTCTTATGAGGAGCGGCTGAGGGAACTGGGGCTGTTTAGCCTGGAGAAGAGGAGGCTGAGGGGAGACCTCATCGCGCTCTACAACTACCTGAAAGGAGTGGTAGCGAGGTGGGTCTCACTCTCTTCTCCCAAGTAACTAGCGATAGGACGAGAGGAAATGGCCTTAAGTTGCGCCAGGGGAGGTTTAGATTAGATATTAGGAAAAATTTCTTCACGAAAAGGGTTATCGAGGATTGGAACAGGCTGCCCAGGGAACTGGTGTAGTCACCATGCCTGGAAGTATTTAAAAGACGTGTAGACGTGGCACTTAGGGACATGGTTTAGTGGTGGACTTGGCAGTGCTACATTAACGGTTGGACTCGATGAGCTTAAAGGTCTTTTCCAACCTAAACGATTCTATGATTCTATGATCTTCTTGCTCCGAACTGGAATGAGAAGAAGTGGGACCAAAGGCTACAGTGACCTGCTGGAACTTCCTGAGGGTTAGTAGCAGGGCTCCGGATAATTCTTCTGTGCCTAGCTCCCTGATCCAGCCTACCTGAGACAGTGCTGGTATTCTTCCTTTGGTGCACATTGAAGACTTGGGGCATTTGGACCAACATTTCATGGGGGATGAAGAGGAAGGCAAGAGTAATCATACATAAAAGCAGTATCTGTTGCCCAAATTGTTAGATCTGGCAGGTAAATGTTTGGGACCCAGCAAACTTCAGCAGAGGCCTCTTACATACAGCAGCTAATGCATGTCCACACGGCTTTAAGCAGCCCAAGTGACTTATTAGGAAAGGGACAGTAGAATTTATATATAACACAATGGGTTTACTGAAGGAAGTAAAGAGGGTCATTATTATTTGAATATTTGGGTCTGAACTATGCACATTCAGGAGACAAATTAATAATTTTAATAGACTAAGCTTACACACAGATAAGAGAACAAACCTAAAAGTTCGTGACCTACCACTGCTATCAGTGAATATCATAACCATGCACCGGCTTAAAAAGTAGCAAATTTAGGTATCAGTCATTGCCAAACAAAGCAGCATTCCATTTATTCAGTACCTTATTAGAACTACATGAGTTTTTGACATATTGCGTACATTAACCTTTATGCTAAAAGACTGAGTTAATTTTACACAGGAATAATCTTGTTATAACAACTATTTGACTAAATTTAAACTTGGCTCATCTCTGTATGTGATTAAGCATTTTTAACCTCTTTTGTTAAAGGAGTTTTTTGGCCAATGACTTTAATACCTCTTTTCAAATAGTTGGTGATAAACATTTAGAGAGAGATGGACATGAATGCTCACCACTAGTAAAATCAGGCCGTATTCTGCATTTCTGAAATCACATGAGCTCTCATAATACATGATGGCTAGCCTTCATTAAAATAGCAAATTCCACAAAGGACTTGTATGAAGCCAAAAAAGTACAGAACCAGTAGCATCACTGGAACGAATGGTAATATGTAATTTTTTGTGGACAATTTTAACTAGTGTACAAAAAGAAATAATCAGAATTTTAATTTCTGCATTATTTATTATAAATTAAGAACCTGAAAGTATCTACCAAAAGCATGAGGCTTCACATGAAAGCTACTAGTCATCATGTATTTTCAGTGTCAATAAAACTTGCCTGGACTGAGCACCATGGTGGGGGGCGGGGGGGGGGGAAGTTCATGGGGACTCATTTAGGCTACTGTTTTTTGTTTCTTAACTTTTTCTATAAAAGTCTTTACTACAAACCAGACTACAGAAGTGTTAGAGGTACAAATATGAAGATGGAAGTAAACAATGGTACTATACTTAATCTATAGATTTGTTTTCTTTCAGTCAGGGTTAAGAGAATAATTTCAAATAGACTTTGGATGCACAAGAAAATTCTCAGTCTGCATGCTATAGACAGCATTTTAATCTGAGAGAAACCAATCCAAGGTAATAAATGTTGGAGGAAGTTGTATGACTTACAGCAATCCTCTTTGATGTAGTAAATTCTTATAACAGTCTCATATAAACAGTCTCTCAACTTCAAAAACTAAGCAGAAAGCAGATGAAATTCAGAAAATAGAAAGCAGAAGTTTGAATTACATATAGAAGATATGGCAAATAAAGAGAAGAGAGGTAAATACTACTTTTCTTGTTGTTGGTTACTAAAGCTGAAGGGCTAGATAGATGCTATGCACACTAAAGAGAAAAGAATGGAAAGCCAATGGTAGAAATAATTGAATGGGTAGAAATGGTAGAAAGCTGAAAAATTTTGGCATTTAATTTACCACGAAAGATGGTAACAAAGAGTCAAAAAGAAGAAGAACTCTGCATTTGTTTTCTATTTCTGAATTATATTCTGCAAATCTGAATTTTTTAAAGAAAATATGTATAAGATGTGAAAAAAAAGATTCTGAAAACATCCCTTTTCAACAGTAAAGTTTATGTCAGATCCTGTAACAATCTTAAATACAACTAAAGGCGGACAAACCACTACTTCCAGCAATTTCATTTCTCGTATCCATCCTGAACTTTGTTACAGTTTAGGTTTCTATCCCTCCTTCCCATTTACTCTTTCAGACCCCTTGCCTTTGACTTAACTATGCATGTTTATTCTAATTTTTAGGAAGATGTCAGTGTCACAGTCCACCTTAGAATTCAAGAGACAGATCTTAAATATGTTGGTGCGGAAGGGGGGAAATAACTTTCACAGCAATTACTGTGCAATTATTTCATTTGTTAAAAGTGAGAGGTATGAATTATATAAATAAGCAGTACTCTGAAGGATTATATATTCAATAATTTCCCGTGCTAGTGCCTGGAGGGTCTTGTTCCTCTACCAGAAGTAGGTAGTTTTCAGAACTGCATTTTCTACACCAAGAAAGTCAGAGCAGTTTTTGGACTGAAAAATATCTCCATGGTGTTCATATTCCACTTGTACTTTAAAAGCAGAGAAGTACTTAAATACAAGCTAAAGCTTAGTGGAGGCCTATGTACAACTAAATCACCTGCCATTTTTTGCTTTAAAGCATTCTTTAAACATTTTTACTAACAGTAGGTAAAGGGGAGGAAAAAAGGCACTAAATGATATTTCTACCATACACCACCAGGTAGCAGTAAAGGATAAAAGGAAAGAAGATCAAAAAATAACCGCTAAAGACCACAGGGAAGAGGGAAGGAGGGAAGAAATAAGCAGAGAAGCTTAACAATTTTGATGGATCCTCCACAGCCGAATTACATGCACATACAAATGCAAGGATGTCTAACTTGGTGTAAATTACATATTAATCAGGCAGGAAAAAAGTTAAAGTTGTATCTGGGTGTGATTTCAACCAGACATTCAGCTGCAGTCCTCCTTTTCTTGGCAAATCTTTGGGTTTGGCAATTCATTGTTATTGGTAGCCTAACTAAGATACCATCATTATCACTGTTCAGTAGGCCAAGACCACCTGCATGAAAAACCATTTATTGGTGGTTAGGACTGGCTGAATTTGAGCATGTTCATTGCCGCGTTTTGGTAGACTTCCCTCTTCACCCCCCACAATAGGAAAGCAGGGAAAATAATCATACTTCATTTTAACAGATGTATGATCTAAAGATCATGTTTCAGTATTTCCAGGATTTCCAAGTGTATTCAAAATTGCATTCATTAAGATTACATCTGTCTGTTACTGATGTCAGCTATTCTGGGTAACCAGAATTAGATGAACTTTACAGACCTGCTCCAAATGGGGACTTTTTTGTCCCCACTTAATAGCATTTGCTTGCAGACAATGAAGGCAACCCTCGCGTCTGAACATCTCATTCACCTTTAAATTGAACTGCACATTTAGCCACCAGATGGCAGATACTGCCCATCAGACTCACAGCTAATATTAAGATGCAGAAATATTTAAAGTATTAAATGAGTTTCTAAGGTTTGTCAGCTCTGTTATCGTAGGTAACTTTTGTTAAGGATGCTATTCTGTCAACATTAAATGACATCCTGTCTGATTGGACAGGGCAGAATATTTTCTTACTCTTTTCAAATGAAACTTCCTAGTACTTTTGCTGTTGCTCTGAATAACTTTAGTCAAAACACTTTTTCCACATAAACGTGTGTCATAACATTGATTCATTAACACGAAAGTAGATAGGAGCAATAAATGACAGGATTTACTTGACTAAAACAAGAAAAAGTGCCAGTATCTGCATTAAAAAAAAAAAAAAAAAGGAGGGAAAAAAAAAGAAAAGAAAAGACAAAGATACTAATAGTGCTCAAAGTCTGCTAACTCCTCCAGAAGCCTATGCTCATGGATTTATTTGTTGCTTTTATAGCCTATGATTGCTCGATAAATCATGATTTCTAATTTCTAATGGTGTGTGCATCATCTAGCTAGCAGTACAAACATTGATCCTTTTCTGAGGTGATTACTCACTTATGACTATTTTGTTAAAGACAGGGATAGGAATTGGGTGAAAATTATGAAGTTATAGAACCGTAAAGATAGATAATCTGCCATAGATTGTTATTACTAATATAGAGGAGTATAGCCATGCAATGTAATGTTGAGAAACTGAATATAACCTCTCTTAGGCAGGCAGGTTCTAAATCACAGTAATACATGAAGCTGCTCTCAGAAACTTCTGCAGTATATATACAGACTTGCAGTATGAATTTCTGACAATCTGCTGTTATTTTCTTCACCATCTTCAGTTTTCCAAGTGATTTCACAGCTAGTATCAAAGCTATTATTATGACAGCACAGTTGGCAACGAGAAGCATCCTGGTCAAGCAGGCAAACAAATCTGAGCTTCCAAATAAATATGATTCTGGCAAACAAATCACAACAGACTAGAGACAAAGGAAGAAAGAAACAAAGAGGTATTTTCCTTCTCATCCTGCTGTTGTAAATTCTGTGACATATTTCTTTCAGATAACTCTTCTCCAAGGTTTAATCTTTACTCAGGTAAAGAATGTTAAAGTATGTATGCGAGAGAAAAAAAACGAGTGTCCAACACATGTTGAAGATACAATGGACCAGGGTTCTCCCTATTCTTTTTCCCCACAGTGTGCCAAGCGAAATGTTTCACTGATACCCTGCACACTGAAATAATCAAGACAAAAAGTACATGAACTATCTTACAACTTTCTAGCATTTCTACAAATTGAGAAAATGTATATCTTTCTCTATGTTTTTCTTTCTCTTGAAAATTCAGAATAAATTGTGAACCTTAGACAACTATGTTTAATATAATCACATAATGAGAAGTAGGTCAGCATTTCTTAGCACCCATAAAAGCATGAAAGAAGGTGAAAATCCTCTATTCACATAAGATGGATATAAAATGTATAGGGATTCAATGTCAACTTATTTACCATTCAGTTATTTCTTGCTGGTGTGGCCAACTTTTTTGCACTTAAAAAAAAACCGT
Source organism: Fulmarus glacialis (assembly GCF_000690835.1). Lineage (NCBI taxonomy): Eukaryota > Metazoa > Chordata > Aves > Procellariiformes > Procellariidae > Fulmarus > Fulmarus glacialis. Next base: position 29,594 of record NW_009215120.1, read on the forward strand.
AAGGGAATAAAGATTTTTACTGTGAGTCTTCCTACAGCAATTTGAACAATTTTTAGCTGCAGTGTGTTAGGAACCTTTCCACTGCAACTATTCAATATTTATTATTCATGGTAGGGGTGGCTGAAAGGTTTTTTGAATAATACATTATTGAAGAATTTTTCACTGATGTTAGCTGAATTATTTACTTAGAACTCTTTTTTTGTAACATTTGTCTTGCTCTAAATTGTGTCATATATTTTAAAGCAAGTTAGTTGTCCTTTAGGTAACCAGATTATACTCATCTCTTGAGGTCTGTATGGGACTGAAACCACGTCACTCATTAATGGAATAATGAATATTGCACTACTCTCTCTGTCTCTCAACAGCTCAATTCACCAATACTTACCATTTCAGACTTCTTGGGATCACAGAGCAGTAAATTACCTTCACAGTTGGCATGAATGAGCTACATTCATGTATTTAGATGTTTGTATCTAGCATGTTTGATCATGTGCAATTTTATATACAACAGGAAGTTCACATAGGAAGACATTTCATAATGAATAACACTTCACACTGAAAGTTAGGAAACAGTTTTACCCTTTGCCGAACCAAAAAATTGTTACGTAGAGATATCCCAAATTCTGTCAAAGTGACACTTATAATTCCAGGTGAGCAATACATTCCTCAGTTTATTTAAAAGGGTGCTAAGTTTTTTTCTAAGACATTTAGATTTAAATATATTTCAGAAAGGAATGTGTTTTTCTGGACCTTTTGAAGGTTTCCAAGGAAGTTTTTGCTATAAAATTCAGCATGCATAAGCCAGGATAAGAAATGGTTCTCCCTCAGAGCACAGCCTGAGATAAGATAAATTGAAGGACAGACTCTCCAAGTAAGTCCATTAAGGAGTTATCCATAATGTCAGTTAAATTCTAGAGCCAAAACCCTGCTTAATCAAAAGGATGTCTCTTTTCTTCACTGATGTCTTCTATAAAGACATATAAATGTGGTGTCAATTTGAATGTTGCATTCAAATAGTTCATTTAAATTTTATTTAATCTGGCACAAGTAGAGTGGTTTTGAAGGTACTGGTTAATGCATCTCATTTCATGTGTGAAATTCAGTAACTGGAACAGTTACTAGAATAGCAAACTGATTTCTTAGCAAATGTCTAACTTCCTGGTATATTTTACAAAACTTTCAAAGGGCAAGAGTATCCTTAAAGAAATTATGCAGGGCAGGTTGTGGAAACTAGTTAAGAAAACCCAGCTAAATACCATCCATTTTACCTCTCCCTCCAAACACACAGTTACCATCAAACACTGTATTTTTAACAGCTGTATTCCTATCATAGAGTTGTTAAAAATGAGAAGCCTGTTGCTCTTCTCATTCATTCTGTCAGCTTCTTTTCATGAAATGCTTAAATCCAAATGAGACACTAGATTTTGAAGTTTCTGACATCACCAAATGTGGTTAGATTAGGTCACTTCTCTGTAAAAATAAAATATCTAAATTCTACTCACATTGGGCTTGGACAGAAATAGATCCAAAAGTTCCAGAAAGTCAGCAAATTTGAAAGTGTTGTAGTGTCTTAGGAACATATGGGCTCATCCATATGTGTTGTTCTTGCAACTCTCCCCAAAGAGTCCCGCGTCAATGGCTTTCTAAAATACCCTTTTTTTTTAAAAAAAAAAAAAAAAGATTGGAATATACCAAAATAGAAATGCCTGAATAAACACATCTCTGGAATTAAAAGTATTTTCTTGGTGTTTATAACTTATTCTATAGCTTGCAAAACTACAAATTGAAACCACAAATTGAAACCACAAATTGAAACCGCTATTTTTGAAAGTACAAATTAAAAACCACTCTCATCAACATCCAGGTGTTTACTTGAATATTCCTGAATAGTATGACCCCAGAGATGAAGGAGATTATGCATAACTATGCAAATTTTACAAAATAATTCCTTCTTATTCAGTATATGACCAGCTTTTAAAAGAATATAATTTCTTAGGGTTCTGGCAATTTCTGTAATAAAAACTCTGAAATGGGAGATGTAATTGTAGCCCACTAAACTGATTTTTAAATTTTTTTTTACTGAGCAGCTAGCAGATGGTCACGATTTTCAGCTATTACAGCTTGACCTGGCCTAGCCTTGCTTAAATAAAATTTACAACAATCTTCTGAAGGATTTTGTGATGCCTAGTTTTTACCATTCAGCTAGATGTTATTCACAACATCAATCCTCCTCAGTGCTGAGCCTGATCCCTGTGTACACCTATCCAGAAAATGAGCTGCTTTAACAGAACTTATACTTTATCTTTGTCTTAATGCCACTCTATTATGGATAGAGCACATAATGAGATCATACCAATGAACTTCTTAGATTAAAATTGCAAAAACATATCGGATATTTTACACAGCAAAGATCAGAAAATTAAATCAGAGGACAATTTTCAAAGCTAGAAGTCTAGTTTAACCTTCTGATCTCACTAGTGGTTTTTAAATAAAACAGTCAGAATTTTAAGGGCACTAGGCACATAATGTATCCTTTAAAAAGGATAAGAAATACTGAACATCTTGAAAAATCAAACTACATATATTTAAGCATTAGTTTACAACTTAGGTGCAGGTATCCAACATTTAAAATTCTGGTTAACCTTCTTAAAATACATGGTTAAATAAAGTGCTATTTTTGCCCTTTTACCTAGAAAAAATTCCATTTCAATCCCAGGTACATCCCTCCATAATGCTTAAAATGGATGGTAGAAAGTGCCCCAAATGCAGCATTATTTACATAGCCCAACAATCCCATTCTCTTATGAACACATGCACGGAATAGAAACATTTCTTGAATGCACTGACAAAACAAATCCTTTCAGAGACAGAAGGTAGGCTTTTAAACATGTACCTGCATATCTCCCAAAAACAGAGTCAGACCATTACAGGTTGTTTTACAGTGGCTCCATCCAAGTGAAAAAGAGAGCATCTGCATCAGGCAAATCCTATTGAACTCAATTTATACATACCAGCCATTCATATACAGAAAAACCTATAACTATTGTGTCGTTTTAAATTAGACATTAATACTAATGGCTGCTTTGCGGTCCTCACCATCTGTCATACTAGGCTACATATATTTTTTCCACAATGTCATATTCTCATTCTGCCAAAAAAAAATGCTTTTGGTTTCCCTCATAGGACCTGCATGCACTCTGCTTCAAAACGTGAAAAATTTTAACAGCCTAACACTGACATTTAATGGGTTTTGTGACACGAACTACACACACAAGCTAACTGAGCTTCAGACACAAGTTCACGTACTCCTGGTTTCTCTTTCCAAATAACAAAGTTGTCTTTTATGTCATTTGCATGTTGTTCTAGATGATGGTTTGGTTTCTTCGTATTTGGTGCTATCAGCAAGTGCTGAAATTTTATCCTGGAGCACAAATTGCCACAGTTTTTCTAATAAAATTCTATGTGTTAATTTATTTCTGTGACACATTAAAAAATGTATTCTGAGAAACGTATCTCCCAAGAACTTGTGAAAAAGTAACAAGTTGGATGAGGAAGTAGTCTGACAGAAAATCCTGGAAGGGACTTGCTATTTTCTCCTCTCCTTTCAAGGTCTAAAAAAACCCCACTTTTATCATAGTAGGAACATTGAAGAATGGCTCAGATAAAACAGAAAGTGACTTTCATTTTTTTCAGTAAGTTGCTACAGAGAACTGGAAGTGAAAACAAAATGGTAATAAAATACATTGTAGGAGATCTATGGGCTTTCTCAGTTATTGGCATCCTTTCTCACTAAACATGTCACTCAGCAACTCCACACCAACCACAAGCCTACAATTTCCACATAATACAGTTCACAGAACCTGTAAAACCTACAAAGAGTCCAAGATTTTTTTTTTTTTTCCCTTTTTTTTTTCCCCAATAGCAGTATTTTCCCTGCACTTTCTATTCCCTTAGCTTGTCTTAGGTAATACATCTAAACCAGACTGTCAGTTCTTCAAAACACCAGGCCACCTCTCATATCCTCAAGAACCACCAAGCTCTGATTTGTAAAAGGCACATATTTTCTGCCTACTGCGGATCTGCCCAATATTCCATATTTAGAGTCTCAATGTTTGCTCCCAGGTCTTAGAAACTCAGAGTTCACACTGATTTAAAATAAAACAAAAAGAAACACCACACCAAATACCCACAACCTACTTCTCCCCATCCTCTCTCAGCATAGACAACAATTTTGTTCATGAGTCTCATTTTTTAGCTATAATAATTTAAGCTTCCTATGACCCTGACCTTTATCATAATATATATGGTCAGCGCTTTCTAGTTTACCAGCAAATCTGCAATAACTTATTTATTCACTTCTTCATAAACAGCTTCTGAAGTACTAAATGAACTCAAACCATAAGCCTGTAAGTCAGGTCCATTTAGGATTCCGCTTCTTGGACCAAGTCATCTACTCATTTAGAGTACCTACAGAAACAGATATCTCCTGGTCTTTCATCAAACAATTAACATGTTGAGTTATTCTTTTGAAGTGAAAACATGGCTTTAGGACATTTCTATCGTACTCTGTTGTTTCAGATAATGAATATTAATATTCCCATGTTTTGCTCCTTTTATGTTATCGGCACAACTGCTAGAAATTAATCATTTTAAAACGTACAGAAATTTTAATACTCCTGTCACTGGTAGGAAAAGTGTAAACATACCATCTATAAAAAGTATTAATTCATGGTGCTTCTATATTTATTGCTCTGCAGCAAAATACACTAAAAAAAATAGTCATGCATTGAATATTAAATTGAGTTTTAAAACCAGGTGGAACACTATTCCTTAAAAGAGGCCGGTTGGAGGATTTGTCAAAATGATATTTAGTTAGAAAAACTAAAAGTCTTGAAACTTAAACTTTTATTTAAGGAACAAATCAATTCTGGCAAAAAAAACCAAAACCAAAACAAACAAACAAAAAAAAAACCAAAAAAGAAAACACACCAAACCAAAACCAACAAAGAATAACACTTTAAAAGGAAAGAGACACACTGAATTATAACCCAGTGAAAAGGCACTCCTCTTTTGTGAGAAAAAGACAGGAATTAAACCTATGATTTCTCAATATGTGACATAATTATTCAGTTATTAGATACTTTGGGATGGTTCGCATGCCTGTATTTTCCCCTTTAAACCACACAAGAACGCAAAGGATTTGATTTCTGTTGATACTGATTGAAAAAAGCTGTCAAAATATCTCAAAAGTGTTTGCAGCCTTCTGTTTGAGCTGCAGCACTAGAAATACTGCTGGGCTTCCACAGCATGAGCAGCTTTTCATAGGCCTTCCTTAAAATAATGATGTGCGACAGAGTGAAAAATTACATATTTTGTAATTTCTGTATATAAAGCCATTGAAAAAACAGAAAATGAGTGCTGCTTTCATACACACAGCTAAAATAAAAAAAAAAATAATAAACTCACATAATTTTGAGTGTACGTGTGTGATTTATAAAGGGGTTAATATGCAAAGAACTCTACACAATTTCTGGGATATAACTTTCAAGGTACGGTCCTCCGGTGTGGATGATCTTTATCAATGTAATGTTTCTGTCTCAATTTTTCACAGTTCTGATGTAGTGTATTTTTGTATTAGAGCCTACTGCAGAGGTGAGTTGTGTGAATAATAGATTTTTCATTGTGCTGGCTGAACCACAAAAAAAAGTCTCGGATCAAATGGAGCATTTCATTTTTTATTTGTTTGGGGTTCTATTGCCAAATTTTCCCCTTTATTAAACAGGTTTCCAAAACGATATTTGTTTGTTTGTTTAAGTTATCAAAACATGAATACTTTGGCTTAAAAAAAAAAAAAATTACAATGCTTTTCCTCTCCTAAAATATTCAACAGATTAGTTAGGGATTTATATTAATATAAGTACTTTGCCTGGTTTTATTGCTGAGAAAGCTTCTTTTTTCTTCATGCCATTTGATCAAGCTCTGGGCATGAACAAAGACAACTACTATTCTTCTTCCAGTAATATCTGCTGCCATAAGGTACAATTTTTTGACAACTTCTCCAAGATAAGTTTATTCTTGTTTCTTTATTTATTATCCGAACAAAGGCAAATAAGTTGCACAGATTTAGCTTTCCCATTGGTTTTGTTAAAACATTCTTAACTTTCAAATTTAGCACTCCATTCTTGGGCCAGTTTAGACCTAGGTAGAACAATATAGTAGAATACATTTTCTTGACAAAATGAAGTAAAACAACAACAAAAAAATCTATCAAACACATTCTCCATACTTTCTGGAAGCAACTTAGAAAGGGCTATTATCCAAACATAGCCACTTCATAGTAATTACATGGAGAATAACTGAATGTGTTATTTCATATATTGAGTGAGTTGCAGATAAACAGTTGAAGCAGAGTGATGAGAAGATTGGATGCAATGTGCTCTTTCCCACCCCTTTATTCTGAAATCTCAAAAGCCGGGAAAAGTGGAAGTGAGTGATATCAGGAATAGAATTAAGCATTGTTGTCAAACAATTAATGTATTCTTCCCTCTTGTAGTTGCATATAAACGTCCTTTTGTTTTTTTAAAATGCCTTAGTAAAATTAAGCTTTCAAAAATTCAGAATGTACAGAATTTTACACAACCAAAAATAAAAAGATCAGTGACACTGCTTGTCTTGGGAAAAAATCAATTCAAATCCCTGTTAGAGGGATCAGAAGGAAGAAGAGATATTAGCACTGCAGTTTTCCACATTGGAGGCAGTCTTCCAGTCACTGGAGATTGACACTACTTTTATGGACTCATAACTGTTAACCAGACTGCAGCTAGTGAGCTGCCAGGCACCTCGCCCTCACTGAGTGGGGAGCATAACATGCTCCCCACCTAAGCTCATTCCCTGAAGTGAGATGATGATTAGGAGAGGACCATCTCAATGGCAAAGTCCCTCTGAATTTTCAGACTTAATTTATCTTACTCTCTCCTCCCTATAATCCTCACTTTTCCCTCCTCTGCACTGACTGGAAAAACTTCTCTCCCTGGCCTGCCTGTGTCCATCATGAATCAGTTTGTCCTCAGACACCCACAGCAACCCAGCGCAACAGCAATGCAGTTCTAGGTCAAAGCATACCCAGTATAGGTAGCGTGTTTGAAGATATACTTGCTGAGAGATATATATGTGTGTGTGTATGTATATACACATATACACACACACACAGAGGAAAAAAAAAAAAAAAAAAAAGCAGGCACTCTACTAAGCAATGGCATTTTTTAAATTCACCTCATCCAGACAAGATATACATTTTGAGATACCACAGTTTCTGCAGAGTCACCCTTTAGTAAATACAGTGTTTCTACATTTATTACAGAAAAATCACCAAATGCCTTAAGCAATTGAAGTTGACACCCAGCAATTTTCAGCAAAACATGTCAGTTCTAAAAATCTGAAAATACAGGGTTTTTTTTTTAAAAACTAATCTGTTGGCAACATAATCAACACACATGCTGCATCCCAAGATGTTAAAAATCCCGCTAAAAATGGAGAGATCTTCAAATTTCTTGTGTACCATTTTGTGCTCACTCCCCTTACCCATGTCTCTCTGAATACAAAATTGTTCAGGGGAGAGAAGACATTTAAGCAACTGGACCTTGATTCTGACCAGAACCTCTCAGCACGATTGTTGCACAGATTATCCGTTACACTAATAACTATTAGGCAACACTGATTTAGTTTCAGACCAATGACCAATATTTACTATAGACTGACTGGCTAGGAGCCAGTTATAATCAAGTATATACAGCGTTCTGTACACCTTCGTTGAAAAAGACTGACAGCTATACTTAAGAAGCAGATGGAGAGTCAGAAAAATAGATAAAGCAAGCCTCCTTTTGGAGCAAGATTATTTTAGGTCCTGTATCATTTTTCTGTATAAATAAATAAAATGTATATATACCCTTACAACTGTGTTTTCTCAGAGCTGTTGCTATTCATGTGATATGGCAAGATAATATAAGCAATATTATAACATTTAAACTTTCATTTCCTCAGACTTCACCATTATTCACTAAAAGTCTTTCTTTCATAACAAAACTCTTGAGATGGATTGGTGTTTTATCTTGCTGTTGAAAATCATCTGCTTTATTTACAGTTCAAGTCAAAGCTGAAATACAAATTCTGCTGCAGAAACATAATTCAAAACTTCCAGTATGGATAATATTTTATTCTCAGTGGAGAAGGGTCAGGCTAAGGAACATTTAAATAAATGGAACATTTGCAAGACCATGGGCCCTGGACCAAAATTTGTGAATTCTCAATCTTAGGTTAATATTTCAGACTTGTTCAATGCAGAAGAAGAGTTATCTGCCAAACCATGAAATCTTATGGGCTCAGAGATTCAACTAATCTAACTGGTAAAAGGGGAGAGGAAAAGAAGTCAAAGCTCTAGCTTTTCTTCAGAGTTTGCACAATTAATTTTCAAAAGCTTGATGGAAAAAAAAAAAAAAGAATCTTTACAGTATTTTGGATACTCATCACAAGTACAGGGAAATCACTCTGCTTTTGCCTGACATGAAGAAATCTAAGGGTTACACTCTTTGCAACTTGGCAAGAAAACATAGATATAATTACAACATTTTCAGTAGGCTGCTACTGACCCACATCACGATAACTCTAGTATCAGACTCAATTGAGCAGAAGGAGGAATTTAAACCTGATCTATTTGACCCAAGAACATTTGTTTAAAGGAAGCTTCAGGAAGTGAATGCTGATACTTTTGCAAGACTCGGCTTGGGTTTTGTGTCTAGAAATCTGCCTACAGAAATAGCTTCCCCTGAAGACTACAGGAATGTTGGGTGCATGAATTTATTTGGAGTCAGCCCCCACCACAGCAGGACGTGGGGGGGTTATCTGCACCTTCAGTCAAATCAGTGGGATTTAAGGAATCTCTGGAGACTGAGAAGACATTTTTAGATTATCTACTGATAGGAACAACAACACAACAAAGCAATTTTATAGACTTAGCCTTTCATGTTTGTTTTCTACATCAGAGAATGATTGCTTATTGCTATACTGCTTTGTCAGTTTACATTTAAGATTTCAAGCAACTGAATTTGACCTTGTTTGTTTGGAGGCAATTCTGCAACCCATTAGATTTAATTATCAGAATGCAACCCATTTAATATAGCTCTATATCACCCTAGGAGCAGTCAATATTAGTACTTTGTCTTCTGGTTAGTGCTTATAAATTTTGAATCCTTATGTAATAGTCTACTAAAGTCCAACAAAAAAAATTTCATTTGCTGTGTTCAATCAATCCAGCTAGCTTTTTATAACATGTTGCAATTTTGTTGGTTTGCTTCAGAGAGTTTGACTTTTATATTCAATGGTTCACAGGAAAGAAAACATTCTTTACTCTTTACTAAGTATTTAGTAATTTGCTATTTTTCCTCAAAAATTCTTAAAATCTGAGATATTTCTTTGAGGGTTTCCTACTATTAAGACTTTGTCTTACTGAGTTAAGGAACAAGAGCATCCAGGAAATAAAAAAAACTCGCATGCACACATACAAAACACCATATTAAATTCACTGCTGTCACTAACAGAATTTTCCCCTGCCTATCCCCATGACTTTTTTCATTGATGGTAAAGATGCAAGTATTCAAGAAGCCTTCAAATAAAAGATTTCAAACAAGAAACTTTACCAAAGAAACCAAAAACCAAGCTGCAGAAAAGCAAACTCAAACAGCTACTCTTAGTTCTCTAGCAGTCCCGAGTTCAAAAGAGGGCTAAGTATTTCTCAGCTATCCTGATTTGACTAAAGGAAAGAGCACTGTTTACAAAGTGATAAAACTGAACTCTCAGGAAGATATGGCAGTATCTTTGGGATGAGGAAAGAAACAACTAGATAAAAATAAAAAAGAATCCCCAAACAAACAATAAAATGAAGTCCGTTCTTGTCCATTATCAATAAAAATGAAGCCTAAGTAATCAATCTTTAGGCTACCTGTTACTGGAGAATTCCGTAGCATTTTTCCAAGTCCAAAAGAGATTTACCCAGCTCTACAGACCATAAAGCACACTTGTCTTAGAGAGCTCCCACGACATCTTTAGACTATAGTTCATGGTATAGTCTTTATGTTTATCTATGTGGAATTCCATTGACCATGAAGTGCTGTATTAAATGCGGAAGGAGAATGCTCCTACTCCTGATTTAAACACACATAACGAAGGGTAGTTGAGCTAAATCAGACCATTCGGGACATGAGGCTATAGTTCATGATTCTGTGAAAACGTCCAGTCAAAAGTCAGAAAAAAAAAAGTTGAGAAGAAAATGAAGAATATCTCCATTCTGCGCTGCTGTGCTAAAACTGTGTGCACAATATAATAGAGCTAGAAGAGATACAGAAAAAAACAAGCAGGATGAAAGATACAAAACTGCTTTTATTTAAAGAAAGTCCAAATATAGTAGGGCACAGACTACAAAAGACTTAACTGATGTAAATTTGATAAAAGTGTACAAATCAGGAGCAGTTAACAGAAATTGATTACTCATTCTATCTTCAGATATAAGAACCTGATGCCACTAAATCAACTTAGGAAGCGATAGGCTCAAAAACAAACTAGAGGTGTCTCTTCACATAACGTGCAATCAACCTATAAATTCCTTGCCATGGGATCTTGTGGATGCTAATATTTTATAAGTTTTCAAGAAGTCACTGCACAGTTTCAGGGTGGAGACAGCTCTGTAATGTAACACAAAGATTTTTCCTCTGGCTAAGGAAGGCTTGGGCCAGAAATTTTTGAAGGTTGGGAGAGTATACTGGAAAAGCATTCCTATATATTTGAATGACTATATGTTTACTCTTCCTTGCACACCTCCTGATGGGTACAGTCAGAGGTGTTCCAGGATAAATGAACTTTCAGGTTGATCGCCAGTTCTTATGCAACACCCTGCCCGCTTAGCAGCAAATCTGCTTTGGGGTCCAAGGATGTAAAAGTGAGTGCCAGCAAGCTCAATTCACAACCCCCCTTAGAGCTTAAACCTGAGAAAAGAAATCTATGTGAGACCGGACTCCACAAGAAGATCCCTCCAGCAGCAGCAGTACCCTTATGTACATCAAGATCCAAGCACATGTAAGAAAGCCAATACAGATTTAATCTATATTGTATGTGGTCCACATGTTGTAGTTTACTACACATAGGAAACTGTCTTTAGTTTTGGAGTCAGAGGACCTGAAATAGCTGACAATAATACTTGTAGTTCATTATAACATTCTAATTAGTCATTCAAAAACACGTGTCAATACAGTGTTTATTAATTCTTTGGGAAGCAAGATATAGTTTATATTCCTTTCTGTTTCATTAAAATACGTAATAGCATGAATAATTTTGCCTAGTTAACTACAAAAAAGAGTTGTTTCTGAAGTCCAAAATCACTACATTTTGTGGAAGTAAAATTAACATTTGACTGTAGTTGGGCAGGCAGGGAACAAAATTGAGAGGGATAGCAACAATATCAAGCTGAAGCCCCCTCAGGAAAGCATCAGAAGTAGCCAACCAACCAACAAATAAATTTAAATAGACTTTTCAAGCAATAGGAAGCTAACCATTTCCTCCATAATTTGGTTTATTAATCTATATACACTTTTGGGATTTTTTGTTTTGTTTTGTTTTTTCTTTCAATAGCATTCAGTGTTAAAAGGTGCTACTGATGATAAAGCACTCTACAAACCATTTAAGTTCTGGTGAAATGCATTTGTTATGCAACTATTTAAAATGCAAGTGTAGCTGCAGGGGAAAAAAAAAAAGAAGGAAGGCTTTATTAAAGAGACTCATATACTGTGTGTTGGCAGTAATTAAAGAAGGTAATATTTTTCTTGTTTAGGCTGGGGAATTCAAAGACCTCACATGGAATCTTTTTACAGTGTATGAACACGGTTCCTTCAAATTGCATTTTGTTTTTTAGCAACATGCTGCAATGTGATTGAAACAGTGGGGAAAAGAGTCTCTGCACTGAAATCTGAGGTTTAGCAAAATATTTTTAAAAAAATATGCGTTAGGGGAACAACAGTAACTTGAAGAAAGAAGAAACTAGTGCATGTATTCCCAGTACCTTCTGTGAACTATACATAATAATAAAGTAAAAAGGTGCACTGCCACCAGATAGTTCCCTTTCATAGTAAAAGTTACAGGAGCAGACTCAGGGGGAAGAGGGGGGAAACAACAAAAAAAACCTCGTGCAGTCTTTACATGGCAGCAGGATGGTAGGTGTTCTTGCTACTCAGTCAGGTTCATTCTAGTATTGTTGAGGTTAATTGCTCACAGACACAATTTAATATTCTGTGTTAAGTTCTATTCCCTTAAAAATTTCTTCATACAAATTTTATGGCACTTTTCTATCCAAACTCTGTCTTTCATGCTGTTAAAAAAAACACACCATTCTACTTCCAGCAGGAAGGAAAAAAAAAAAAAAAAATCCAAAAATGGGTAGTGTAGAAACCTTCTTCAAACAAGGATAATTTCTTTTTTTATCTGAAAATCTCTTCATTTTTTATTGAAGTTCAAACTTCTCATGAATCAATGCACACATTTTGTGGCCACTTCTGAAAAAGTTTTAAGTTTTATATTTAGATGCAAGATATCTGGGAAATATGTTACTTTTTCTATTCTGAGGAGTTAGGATTGAGAAGGAACATTTAAATCACTGTAGCTACAACAAACTACACGGCATTTTATGTCTACAGAGGTTTCTGTGTAAGCTACATAACAGGCCACTTCAGTATTATGGGTCTTTTCGGGGGAGAACTGTGATGAAAGGACATCATCACCCCCACACCCCCAACATTCAAAATAAATCACATAAGACTAATTTTATAATGCAAATGAGTAGGTTTTAAAAAAAAAAAAAAAAAGACAAGTCTTGTGGTTAAATCACAAGACTAAGAATCCTGGAAACATGTTCATAGTATTGTATTTTTCTTGGATAAGCCATTTTCACTTTTGAAGCTCTTACTTTTTAAACTTCCCTCCCAGGCTCATATGCATTGGGCATGGGAAAAGTAATTACCCATGTGTTGAAGGTTTAAAAAAAAAAAAAATTAAAAAAAAAAAATCAGACTTTGGAAACTGTTCTTTTAAAAATCGTGCTGAATGTTTCTGATTTCATATGAAGCATGTTGCTTGTATTGAATGCCTTAGATATGAACTCTAAAACTACAAAAAGACATTATAGTACACCTATACCAGGCTGGCAGATAACATGCAGTCTCCATACCATAACAAAACCATTTAAGATACCACAACTATTTTAGGCAATGTTCAGGTAAAATAAACAGGTCTAATTTGTTGTTAATGACTTACTATTGATATAATTTAGACTATTCGTGTAATAGTTAGGATGTATTTCTTCGTCTTCATTTACCAATCTTTGAACAGCCCACAACCGTTATACAATTGAGGAAAGATATCCCTATAAAAATATTGCTATAGACTTCGTACTTCTGCAAGTAAATTAGGTATTTAAGAGCTAGAACGTACTAAGATTACAGGAATTAATTTCATTTTAAAGCTAAAGAAGGCCTTTTCTTCTTCTGGAAAGGAAGACAAGATAGCCTCATTCTGAGGCCATTTTGAAACCAAAAACTGTCAGCAAGGTCTCTCTCTGACTCCAATTTCCAGAGAAAAAACAGGGACAAGAATCTGTTGTAAAGTCTCTTAATATTGTACCAGCCTTCTGGTTTTACTCTCAATAAGGAAAGAAATGACTAACAAACATTAGAACAACATCAGGGATGCATCATAGCCCCCCATTCAAGCCTCTGACTTCATACTCTGAGGATCAGAGGATCTGAGGCTGGGAGGGGTATGTATGTATCTCCTCATTTATTTTTAAAAAAATATTTCGGTATCTCATGCTGGAATGTAGCCTGAATCTTACATGTTCACTAGCAAGTAACTTACTGGGTACACATACACTGCTTCTAGAAATACTTAATAGGGGGAAAACGCCAACTTTCCTTCACACCTTGCCTTGGATCAAAAAAAAAAACCAACACCCAAAAA
>NW_009215120.1:43683-76067 GCF_000690835.1 Fulmarus glacialis
CATGGAACACTTCCATCTGTGAAAATGTATGTTTCCAAGGAAATAAGATCTTATACAGCAAGAGCACAGAGAGGGACGCAGATTGTGTTTCTTGGATCTTTTTTTCCTTTACCAGTAACTCAATTTCTCGGAAAAGTTTCTGTTTATGTGTTGAATATCGCACTATTTCAGTAAAAAACAACAACCAAGAAACCCCAGAAAAAAACAAAACCTGTCTTCACATGTAAGAATAAGAATACTTCACTCTGCTACATGCATAAAAGGAGATACCAAATTCAAATTTTCTCTGTAATTCACAATGTAATATATAGTTTGTTCAATTATTATTTTCTGTTATATATGGATAGTTAGGTAATACCCCATCCTTTTCAAGGCTGTTACAACATTTTAAAGAGAAAGCAACACGTTTTTTTCTGTAGATTCTTGAGAATCAAATAGGAATGGGAAGTGGCCTTAATTGCTGATACTAGCTCCAAAATTCACAAGAACCATGCAAATTTGAGAAGGAATTTACATGAAATTGTGAAGCTACAAATTAGGATACCAGCTTTTTGTTCAAACCTAGCTCCATTACAGAAATCTTGTCCAGTCTTGTGAAGGTTATTTAACTCATTATCCTTATTAACTTAACACAGATAAACCCAAAAGCATGTTTTACATTGAGCACTGGCTGAAAGTTTCTCTCCTAACAGCTTGAAGTTTCTATCTTTATCAATCCGTACTGTGCTCAGAGCAACATGATTTCACACACAATTCTGTTGAAAACTGGTTTTTATGAAGACATGCAACTGTCAACTTCTCCTGCTGATTTAAACAGCCCCCAGAACCATGTTAAAAAAATTCTGACTTTTGTCAGAGAGGTTTTTTTGTTTGTTTTGTTGTTGCTTTGTTTGTTAAGAAGAATGGAAAAAAAGGCATTCCTAAGATCACAGCCAGTGTAGTCTTTGGTTCCATTCACACTGAAGACTAGACACTTTTCAGCAGAAGGTAACCAAAGCGTCTCCTGGATCCTGTTGCACCCAGGTTTCCTTCCAACCCTCATTAAGATGTAGACCGTGGTGTGGGAAGGCTAGTGCAGAGTCAGGTCTTACCCCAAGACGGCATCATAACAAAACTAGGCATACATTAAAATAAAACCTGGAGATCCAGAGAGGAAACGCTCTCAAGTCCTCGTGTTTAAACCTTGTAAGTCAATTAGTTTTAATACAATTTTGTGATTTGTGATCATTATTAAAGAATTCATTGAAAACTGGAAACTGTAAAGATCCCTCAGTAGATAAACTATAAAAAATTAGTACCAGCTGCCTTTTCCTTTCCTAACAGGAGAGAGAGAATGTATCTTCAGAAATCCTATTAACTATGTGTACTAGTAATCAAGGATAAGATTCAAGACCAAGGCTTGCTGTTGAGTCAGTAGTGACCTTACATGTCATTACAATAGCAACAAGAAATCTAGTCAGAGATCTTTCCTGCTCAGTACATATCAGAAAATACAATATGACAATGTTGCACAACATCTGTTCATGTTAACAAAATTGAGAAACCTGTCAGAACTTGTGGTGCATTCTCCTCAAGAAGCATATGCTGAGGCTCACAGGATAGCCGGGGATGGACAACATGTCGCCCAGAATCACAGTAGCTTTGGAAAATGACACATGTCAATCAAAATGTAAAAATTAAGGATTACCAAACTTGCTTTAAAGTGATCCTTCAAAACATTTTAAAAGGCTACATGTACTTTTTTTCTGATAAACTTTTTTTTCTGCTAGAAGGATTCTGGTAAAATCCTAGTAAGCCATAATCAGAAATCACTAGAACACCTGGTCTACTGAAGAATACATCCTATTGTGCAGCCACACAAGTTGGAACACATAATGGGTTTAAAAATATTACGCCAAATAAGTAATATAAATTTGCAAGTGCTGGACAGATACACTAGAGAATCTCAGGGGGAAGGAAAAAAAGAAAAAAAAAAAAAAAAGAGAATCTGGAATCTGTCTCCTTTACTCAACTTTAAAACCAGCAATACATACACAAAGAAATCAGCACATGGTCCAGCAAACAGAGAGAATGCAATCCTGATACTTATGCAATAAATGTTAGGGTACAGCACTACCCAACTCCATAATATTGCTCATCTCAACACTGCAGAACACTGAACCATCACATTTCATAGACTTATCTAGCATATAGGAACAGAGTTAGGAGGGCAGGTCTTTTGTTTTTTTTTTTTAAAGCCATTTCCAACATTAACTGTTCTCCCACTGTCATTATGAAACATTGCTAATATTATTCCTCTCTGTAAAACCAGGAAAAAATCCAGATCAAAACCCACAGAGTTGGATTGTACCATTCTCATAGACATAAATCAATCTTTGAAAAACTGTTCGAAATCTTTAGGGAGAGAATAGTGGGGGGAAAAAAAAAAAAATCCATAACAACATTCTACTATAACTTTATCAGACCAGAAAGTGTGTTTAGACTGTAAAAAGAAATCCCTCCTCTGTTTGCAGGAACATTCTGTGAAGTTGTTGCTTTCCAAATCTCATACAATTTACTGCCAAACTCTCCCATTCTGTGGTTACACTGGCATGATTACACAGGTTACACAGCCATGCTCACACAGATCTCCGTTTTTTCTCCATTTAACAAACTGTCACAAAGAGTTTATAAAATGCCTGTCATCTGTCTCAATTGAAACTCCTAAGGAAATCCTGCTGCTCCAAATGGATCAGAAAGAGGATTTGTGCCCAGCTTTTTTAAGACATAGGTGCACAAGCAGGGAGCTACGGGAGCACTGAGCTAGTGTGGCACTAATACAGCACTGAAAACCAACACATTACAGAGGACATCTAAGAATGGCAGATCTGGACCAGACTTTCTGCAATGGAAGTTCAAAATTAAGAGTTTCAGCTTCTTATTTTCCTCTTAATTTAGCTTCCCAACTTAGTGTAGTTAACATATTTCTGAAATTCAGTCTAAACTTGAATACACTGTCAGTCATCTCAACATTGTATTTTTCAGTATTGGCTGACAAGATAATTTGCTACAAAAATACCTGACACTCAGACAAAAAAATGCTCTGCCTGACTTCAATTATAGCACACAACACTGCAAAGCATGCATACACCACCATCTTATGTAAATCATTTTCTCAGTCCCCATGCTACAGAAGAGTTTTATTTTAGCATTTGCAGTTTAATAATGGTCATTTTCAATAAGTTCTAGAAGTTAAGGAGTGTGGGGGAAAATTCAATGCTACCGTGTTTTATTGAAGGTCTTACATTTAGACTTATGTGACCTTTCTTTAAGTAGCGTGTGTCCTCTAAAATGCATTCATTTAATATTTTTTTTCCAAATGTGAGTCGTTATTCTTTATGTTGTTCTATAAGACATGACAAAGCTGCTCAAATATTGGAGTCTAAAACTAGAAAAATATCATGAAGTTCACAGCCTACTCAAAAAAAAAAAAAAAAACAAAAAAAGCCAAAGAGATACTTGAGAAGGAACAAAATAAGAAGGTGAAGTCCACCTACAATTATCAGAATACATTTTCATATGTGTTTTCATCCTAGCACATGGTATAGGGGAAAATATACACATACCATTTTATGCATATATAAAAGAAAATCGATAAAAATGCCCCCCCTTTGAAATTACTTTAAACTATCCTGCAAGTTCCAATAATGTTGGAAATTGATATATGTTCTCAAATGTTATTTTATACTTGAAAATGACCAGAGATTTCATTTTTATACAGGTTTCCTCAAACCAAGAAATCATTCAGGTTTTCAGGATACAAGAAACTAAAAACATTTTAAAGCCTGGATTGCCACTGAAACCTCTAATCAACCTGGGCAGGCACAGATCACACAACCAAGACTTTATTCCCTTTCTTCTTTTTCAATATCCCTGCTATATATCAGACATGGTTCTTTTTACCACGAAGATCTCATTTTTCCAAAGTAATTTCCTTCTTTGACATTGTTATTTAACTAAGAACAAATATGTGTAGTGAATGACCTTTAATGTGCCATGCAATCTCTCTAGTCATATAGTCCCCAGACAAGTGAAATAACCATTTCTTATTTATAGCCTCCAATTTCACTCAATTTTGGTGTATTACATTCCCCATACATTTTTTTCCTTCCCCTGAACATAACATGAGTTTGTCTAAAGCCTCACTTGCAGCTGAGCTGCAAATAGTATTATCTCTAAGGGTACTAATCAGATATTTGTTGCAATAGTAGATGTATTTAACTTACTGAACAAGTCATGTGATTAAAAAGGATTGTATTTTGATGTTTAAAGTTTTCCTACTTTTTTTTTTCAAGCAGGAGTATGCTTTTTCAGATGCAAGATTAAGGTAAATATACAGTGACTTTCTTCCACCGTTGTCACCTCAACCTACTAAAGGTTTCCTGGTCTCACTGCCTAACTGGTTAGAAAACAGATGGGTCCAAGTTTAGAAACACTGATCAAAGACGTGTATTTAGACATGCCATTCATTGCGTGGAAGGCATACTTCCCCCCCGCTTCCCCTCAAAGTATATTCAGTAACATGTCTTCTCAGAAATACAAGAACATGAGAAACAGAAGGAAGCATTTGTAGAAGCATTTTTATCAAACGGAACAGACTGATTTTTGTTTAAGCTCCTTAAAATACATTATATTACCAAAGGAAAAGACCAAGCCAGAGGAGAGACTTTCTCTTCCCCTACCCCTAGCCATGCTAGCTCTCTTCTTCAGGGATCTGCAGCTGTAAATGTCTTTCTAGGATGAGATACTACTGACCTTATGGCTGTCAAGCACAGGCGAGGGATGCCCTACACCAGGCAAGAACTGGCACCAGAAATGTGGGAGCCTGCTGCTTAAAGGGCTGATTCACAGAAGTTTAAGCCTCTGTGGTTTTTGCTTTCTGCTCAAATGTCCTTATGGAGTCAGCCAGCCATTTTACTCTAGCTCATTACATGAAGGAAAAGTCTTCCAAAAACTTAATTCAAGCTCTTTCCATGGAAGGCTGATCCTCCATGGAGTTGGGAAATTAAGACTATTTAGACTGATTGTTAGTGATCAGTATGACAAGTAAACATGTTGATTTAAAATGTGCTCAGTAGGATAAGTAGTTGGATGTCAGAAATAAAAATTAAATTATCCAATTTTGAAGCTAATTTCTTTTGCTGGGCTTCTGGTAAAAGTAAGTTGAATCGCATGAGAGAAATTAAAAATAAGAAAAGCATAATTAGATATAATTAAGATCTCATTATCTTAGCAAGGGATTCTGAATTGTAACATAAAAAAATATTTTGAGAATGGTGTAACACAAAGGGTAGGAGCAACATACACCTGGAGTGTCTGTTAAAACATTCCTGGAGAAATATTTTAAAAGTATCACCAAAACAGTACGAATTGATATCAAACACCTAAAATGAACAGTTTCAGTAATGGTACCATTTTTTACTTGTTCTGTTGCACTTTCCACAAAAGCTTCTCAAAGTATTTTACAAACACCTATTTAATTTTTGAAGTAGTTCTTGTACCTTAACCATGTTCATTCCCGATTAGTGCTGCTGACCAGTAGAGAACAATTGTTAAAAATTAAAAAAACCCAAACTCTTGTATTCTAAGGCTTGCATTCAAAAGACAAGCACATGTGGGTGATTACAAATTCAGCTTGGCCCTGTACTTCTATGCCACAACAATTTTCTTCAGACCACAATTTTCCTCTTAGAAATAGAGTTGGAGCATCCAATTAATTTTTTCATTTCCTAAAATCATAAAAAACTATATTTTCCACAATCAATCAAGGCCTAATTCAGATCAGGGCTGACACCATCTTTCAGGTGTCTCTTCTGACACACAGTAAAACCCTTTTATTAGGCTTAGATTCTAGTCTATTCTAATAGTTTTTTTTTTTTCCATTTTTAACAAAATAACAATTCATGGTAAACACATTTTTGATTAAATGTTTCAGTATTATCTACTAATACGTAATATTGAAGCGGGGATTCATAACCAATCTGTCCTTAGTCCCATCCAGTAAACAGCCTTTGAGAAAAACTTTGAATTTCCATGGGTAAAGACTCACCTTTAATCCCATTTAAGGGCCAGCTCCCCCTCTAGCAACAGACTTCAACTGTTAAGAGTTTTGATATTTGCATCTGATGTCTGCAAGACTTCTGAGCCTCCTTCAAGGCTGGGTCCACTGACCATTAAAAAAAAAAAAACAAACCCCAAAAAACCACCAACCTGCATGTGTTGCCTTCTGTGCAAAGGCCATTTTCAGAAGAATGCCGAACCCCATGCACACAGATAGGCCTGTCAGCTTTCTACAGGGTTAGACAATTTAGCACACTGCTGAGTGACTCAGTGACAACAAGTCCCTAACTTTTCTTGCAAGGTTTCTCCTGCAAAAGGTTTCTCCTCTCTGTTAATAGGCAGGGGGTAATCTGGCAATGTGCTGTGCTCCCCACTGTTTCTCAGAGCCCTCATGAAAATGAAGATCTAATACCTTGAATTGATTTTTCTTTTTTTTTTTTTTTTTAGTTTTTCACTATCTCCCCTAAAGACCACTCAACATTTCTCAGAAAACTACAAAGAAGCTACTGCATGCTAGCAGGAAATAATGATGGCAGCTATAAGAATTTTGTGGAAACCTACACAGGAAAAGCAAAGTCCCAATGGGGTGTGTGGCAGACTGTGACTTGGACAAGCATGTTCTGCAATATTTTGTTTCCACAAAAGAAATGTACCAGCAAAATTATATACAGTTGACCTCAAACTATTATTTATTCTACTTGTGAATCCTGTTTATCTGTTTATCCTCTTCACAAAAGAGAAAGAAGAAATTTGGTAGAAGGCAGCACCTTAATTATAACTTCTTTTCCACTTCTTTGCACTGCTAGTTACACAATGAAATTGATAGCACTTCAGTAAAATCCACCACAATAAGCATATGTCACATTAACATATCAGTCAGATACACTGGTATCACCAGAAAAAGATATCCTGCTCCTCATCTACATTCTGTTCCTCATTCATCCATAAATTAATTTATTCTCACTAGTAATTAAATGGGACATACACATATTGTCCTGTACAATATAATTAGATATAATTTTATTTTATTTTTGCTTCCCCACAAACTCATCGAGAAATCTAATTTCAGCCATTCCTGTGGAAAATTACATCTTGTTTAGAATTACCTCATTCTTTCTCAATATACAGAGGTTTTTCTGCCTATTTCAAACTGGAATTAGGAGAAAAGATATTAAGGACTGAGTTTAAAAAAAAACAACAACAACACAAAAACATTCAAAAGGAAAAATAAACATTCATGTCATTACAGGAAAAAACATAAAGTTGATTTACCTGGAGACCAGAATCTGTCAGAAATTTTCTGTTGACATGATTTACTTCAGCAAATACTGACTGAGTAAGAAAAAAAAACTTGCCAAAATGTAATTGCTTCAATGAAACTCTCCTTAGAAACAGGTTTTTCCTCAAGGAGAACATTCTGGTCAAGATCAGGGAAGGAAGTTCTTAAACAGTTCCACAGGGGAATGTGAGTTTCATCAAATCTCAGGTGAGGGTTATAATCACATGGCCAGTAGTAATTCTTCAAAGGGAATTCCTCAAGCATTACTAGTAGAATAGATCTGCTATTTATTAAATAATCAATGGGTTAAGAAGTGAATCATCCCAAAAAACAGTTGTAGTAATGATCAGCATGATCATGTGGATGATGTGATCAAATCGTGAGTCCACACAAATAGAGCAGCTTCAGATGGAAACACTGAGAAAGCATTTAAAGAATACCAGTAATTTGGTATTACAAGTCAGTTATCAGAGATTTAAAAGGCTCTGTGGAACCTTTGGCATGTCTGTGCAAGATGAGTTTTTGAGTCATTTCTCCATCATTTCAAAAAGACATCACAGTGGCTAGTTACCATCTGGTCTAAAGGTGCTCCTAAAAAAACTTCATAAATATTGACTTGTCCTAAGACAGTATGAAAGCCAGAGAAAGGTGAATCTCAAAAAACTTCAACTGTCTTTGCAGGAGAGGACTTAACCTTTACCATGTTTTGTGCTATTATTTAAATGAAAAAAAAATCATTCTTAATTACTATAGTGAAAAAAGATAAATAAATTATTAATTAGGCTAGGTTTCACTTCATGTGGTTAGGATAAGTTCTGTGTATCTCTCTTTGTATATGCTTCTAATTATTGTAAAAGCAAAATGCTTCTATTCATTGGTAGCAATGTGTTCAATGTTTTGTTGTAACTGAAATGCTCTAGAGAGTACAAAAGTCATATTGAATAAAGTAGAAAAAAATTTAGTACTCCAATCTGAGAAACAAATATTTTGCTTTTACAAAATATTGGTTGTTTAAGCCAATAAATGGTCCATCATTCAAATGTAATCACTAAATAATCTCATTTCAGTTTTTATTTTTTACAGTTAATTTTTTCCTACAAAGTATTCTTCATAAGATCTTTTTTTACTAGAAATTCAACATTACTCCCTATAGAGATGCTAAAGGATTTGTAATTTAGGTCCCTATTTAGAAAGACATTAAAGTACTTTTGGATATTTTATTCCCCACAATGCACAGGAAGATTTGGTAACACTGTAAGGTCTGTGACTTAAGATATCATATATGCTCTTCTACAGAATCTCAAAGGCTCAGTTTACCTAAGTTACAGGAGTAATTGCAGGATAGAAACAGACGAGCATGGCAAACTGGTATGGAAGTCTGAAAAAGGAAAATGTTTTTCTAAAAATAAATAATTGTACAGCAGAATTCAGGGGACTTTCAGAGATATCACTAGATCCCACTTTAGATGCAACTGACACGAGGGTCTGAGATCTGCAATGGATGTTCATTAGAGAAAGATCATTTTAACCAGAAATCATGTTCAGGGTATAGGCATATGCAAAGTATCAGCTACTTTGATTTAAAATAGCAATGGTGTAATGTTTTTAGAGGAGAAAAAATTAAAAGTGGTGTATGTCTTCTTTTTTTTCCTCTAAATGGGTGTCCCCATTCTGTCAAATTTGGCTTACAAAATTCTACTGGATTCAAATTACACGTAGGTTACCAGTGAAATAAAATTTACTGCTGTTGTGAAGATTTGGGAGGGTAGGGGAAAAAGGAGAGGAGGGGAGGGAAAGAATTTCAGCTCATTACAGTGATAAAGCTAGAAAACGTCTGCCCTTTTTAAAATTATGTCTTCACTTTTACTGACGGCACTGATCACTATTTATGTGCCCCTGCTAATATCAGTCTAAGAAAAACAGCATTTCAATAACACCTGCTTTTCACCAACAGCATGAACAAAACACAGCCTGACAAAAAGATGGACAGTTTTCCTCATAAAATATGTTCAAATTTTAGATAAAGCAGCTGGCAAAGACATACAAGATTGATTTCCAATGTTCACCTCCTAAATTGATATTTAGGAATCTACATATGCAACTATAATTCTCAAGGTATGGAAATCAAGTAGTTCTTACAAACTTCAGTTGTTGGTACTTCTAAAAATCGTGATTGTCTATATAAGAGTGCAATAGCATGCAGTCAAATAATCAAAAACCTTAAACTAGTGTTTCTCATACTGAGGTCCATGACCACCTTTTCCTCATTTCAGGAATTGAGCTGCCACTGACTCAGTTCACAAAATTTGAGAGAGGAATTGAACTTTCACAAAGGTTGGGAAAATTTCATGCAGTAGGCATATTTTGTGTTTCTTACATATTCTTACAAGAAGTATTTTATATCAAATCTGGCTGAATGTTTATGTCAAACACCATTTGCACCTTTTACACAACAAAAAAAGGACATTCAAAGAAATCTTTTTTAACCTGTGAAGCACCACTCACAACATTCTGTAGTGTTAAAAATAAACATGAGTGAAGATGACACTGGGTGATGTTTCTGTGTTTCCATAGTTACCTTATTTTTTTTAACCGATGATACAACCATGTAAAAACACATAATGACTATCAGGGAAAGAAGTAGTTCATCTGATAGCACATTTTCCTGTTATTAGTCACACCTGCTAAAGGCAGTAAGGGTCACACACTCATAGTTCTTTACAAGAACTTCCAAAACAGCCATTGATTGAGAGCGACTTTCTCTTCACATGCAACCTCTGCCTCTTCCTGTGCTGTGGCGCGTTATGGTGGGCAACATGCAGGCCCAGAAAAGGAGTGTGAATCTTGCACATCTTACACATTGTCATCTATGTGACATTCTTCATTTCTGCTGCTTCCTAGAGCCATTCTTAGTTCGAGACTTAGCGTGGTTTGGGGAACTGATAAAATTCCCACCCCTTGCTCTGCTATCCCCTCTAAAGAGATATCTTTCTTCTATCATTGCCTTGTGTGCAAAGATTTTGCCCACCCCCCACTCCATGCCTGATCAGCTACTGTTCCAAGCACATTGCATCTTGGTTGGGAGTTGGTAACCTAGAAGAGCAAAAAGACAGCTTTCTGAACTTTGTCTTTTTCTTTTTTTGCCTACAGGGTTTTATCATTTCTTCTACATAGCAAATTCAGAGACTTCTGTTTAAACCCAGTAGCAAGGCAGCGGATCACTGAAAAAGTCAGAGAATACAGAAGCAGTTGAGCCTTACTACCAGTCACCAACTTTCACCCTGTATTTTAGATGCGGCAGCCAGGTGAGCAAGAAGTCTCTACTCCTTCCAGACCCCGGGTAGCCTTCATCCACTAGTAGTTTAAGACAGACCATTCCACTTTGCCTAAGTAGAGGAGCACTCACAGAGACCACAGGCTCAGTGACTTTGTAAGGGATCTGTGTATGACTACGTGACCACTTCCCGGATATTTGGGAGGCAAGGTTCAAGAGCTTAGCTTTAGTTGTTAGCCTAAAGTGGTACTGTTAACTTTCTGTAACAACAAACAACCCTGTTTATTTTTGCAGTGGAAAGAAGCAGCTGAAGAGGGGCACCAAAAGAATCTCCTGTCTGTTCTGTCAGCTTGGAGTTGCCACCCTCCAGCTGAAACACATCTGACAGTACAAAACTGGGCATGACAAGTGTGGGAGTTTAAGAGATGCTGAATCATGGACCTCGACCCTGAGCATGCAAAATGATCATGCCCTTCATTATGCAAGGATCTTTCACTTCTTTACGTAGTAATGCAATATAGTGGTCATGTGTACTTAATTCCTATCATATTTACTTCAAAATCAGGAATAGCTAATTTTAAAATTTTTAATTTCTTTTTGAGATTTGGAATCTGTGGAAATAAAATAACTGTAAGTATTATTTTAATATTAAAAAAATCCAGATAATTTCCCCTCTTTGTTGTTCTCCCTTTCCAACCCAATGTGAAGACCCAAGTGATGATGAAATTCAACATTACAGTAGAGGACTGCTAGACCTTGGTGATCATGTAATGTAATGGATGTCACCACAGACAGAGACTTGCATATTTTGTAGAGTAAACCAGTGTTTTTGGCTTTTACATTTTTGTCTTAAATTTTGAAAAATATTTTTTCCCAAAGAAAAATCAGCAAAGCAAAGGAGTGGAAGTTATGAAAGTACATGTGCTCATTTCATCCTGTGCATGCCCATAAATATGGTGCTTTGTTTGGAATCTTACAAAGCTCATGTGTACCTGTTAAGCTTTATCCCTGGCCCTAAAAATGGGCAGCCACTGAGCTCTGTTTCTGTGGTAAGGGTTTAAACGGGGTGTTTAAACCGCTTAAAATCAGGGAAGCTTCAGAGTGCACAGGTTAAGGTATTGCAATCAGCTCCAGCCGAGTGTCCCATTCAGGCGCCTTTATAGCACCATAGTACAGAGTAACAGCATCAGTTTATACTGCTTAAACCCCTGTATTCCTGCAGTAGCTTGTACCCTTAGCTACCACTCTCAATGCTGTGAATCCTACACTGCTAGGATCCATTTCATTACATTTCACATGCAGAATTTTTGTTACAGATGCAGTGGGAGATACAAAACAAAACAAGACACATAGAAAATTAGGACAGATAGTGGACAAAATATTTTTTGTAAACAGAAAAATGCTGTAGAGAAATAATTTAGATGCAAGAGATAGGACTTCTATTGTCGTTTTTTTCAGAACATAATGTGACAACAAAAAACAGAAAAGCAAATTCAGAGATAGCACAAGTTCCACTGGAATGGAACACTAATTAACTAATTCTCTTACTATGAGTTATTCAGCATAATTTAGACAGATACTGTGAAGGGTCCTAAAAACTCTGCATATATCACACAAGAATGCTTTACTGTGCCATTTCCTAATCTGTGTTTAGAAAAGGCAACAGGACACCATATTAGCATGAAATTATCTGACACAACAACTTTTGATTATTTTAGTTGCAGCTGCTTGCAAGCACTGCAAAGCAGGCAGATTCTTCCTCAATTTTGCAACAGAGAAATTGTTATTTTAATTGCATGCTCATATATTTTAAAAGTTTCCTCTCTGCTTTTCCATGCATCTCATTCCCAACTATAACCATATCACAGAATCAAGCTGAAACAGATTAGATGACACCATCAATCACTTGGTCTGCTAACAGGGTGACATCAGCTACAAATCTAAGGCAGTTCTTAATGTTCTTTAACAGAAACAAAAGTTATGTGCACCAAGCCATAGTAAAAGATTCTACCTCTCTACAAATCAATCAACATGGCTGGCCATTGCACAAAAGCTTTAAAAATTATTGAATTATTGAGTATTATTATTATGCTTCTCAGCTAATTGAGATGCATGGGTTTACCTGGTGGGTGACACTGTGCTATGAACAGAATCAAAAAACTTATCCCCTAAAAAACATGGCAGTTTCTTTTCCAAATTAGCCTGCTGTTAGCCCAACAATTCTGTTGTTAGTAAAGCTTCAGGAACACCCTCCTGTGCTGGCACACAACCTGTTCGATTTAATCAATAGCCCTTTACATAGTTCCTGTTTGTCACCCTCAGTAACTGTAATTTTGTGCTCCATTTTAGAAGTAGATTATGGCCTGACCACATGCTGATTTTTTTGGATGAAACTCCCATTTCACATTTAGGCAAAAAAGTAATTCTTGGAAATCTTGTCCAATAAAGTTCCAGGTAAGATGTAAATGCTAAACATAATAAGGCATACAATGACAAAAATGAAACAATACAGTGTTTGAAAATAAATGGCAAATGAAAGAGAATTGCTGAAAACTGTCCATGTTACTTTTATTTTAATTTAAGCATATTGTGCTTGGCTCCATATATACATAGTTGCTAAATGAAGTCTGGTGGGATAGTTTATATCTATGTACACATCAAAGATTGTCATGTTTAAAAGAAAAATATGAGTTATAATACTCCATCTATAAACAGCTGATTAAGTTCAGCAGTTCCATGTTCCAGATTTATCATTTATTCATGAAGGTATATCTTGAAATCACATACACACACACAACAACCCCCCTCTCAAATAAATAAATGAAAACACAAGACAAAATATGAAAATACAGCAGTGCTATCCCATGCTCTACTGCATTTGTCATAGAAGTGAGATTGTTGGTGTGCATTTCTTTATGGTTATTGCTGATATGGCATTGCACAGATGTATGAGCCAAGAAGCCATTTAGCCACATGAGCAGACAGCAGTGCTAGCAGTAATAAAGCCTGCCTTTGCACTGGACTTCCATAACACCAGTACAGTGACATATTAATGGCTTCCAGATGGGAAATGGTTCATGTCCTAGTGGAAAGCCAGCAGCCACGGCACATATCCGTGAGCCTGAGAAGGCAAACATTCCGTATTTATATTCTCCCTGTAATATGTCAAACCATCTTTCACTGATGCTTTCAACATAGAGAAGTTCTGATAATAGCTGAAATCAAAGGACTTTTTTTTTTTCTTCTTACACTTACAAAAGCTTTTAGAGTTCTTATCCTCAAAGCACATATGTTATGCTGTGAACCAGTAACTACTAAACATCAACTCTTAAAGAATATATAGTCTAATACTTACTAGCAAAATGAGGCAGCAGTGGAAGAGAAGGCAGGACAATCAAGATAATTATTAATATCTTCAGTATTTGGGGGCAAAGTCCATAAAGCATGGAGTGCTTGAAATAGTCTATGGTGGAAATGGGGAGCCTCCATTCAGAAAATTCCCACTATGTTGTTCTGTAGCGTCCAAATAAAGCTGATCTCTCTCTTCAGGGGGTTCCTGCTTTACGTATATATATCCAGATCATGTCTGCCTAAACAAATATTGATTTTGTACTGTACATTAAAAGACTCTGCAAAGAACGGTGCATTCATAGTCCCTGGCAAGCTGGAGTGTAGAATAATTACCCCCTGTTTCTTAGCACAACATTATCTCTTTTTCACGCGATATGACTGCTTGGGAGCCTTTGTCAGCCTGTTATTGAATAAGTACTTCTAATCAAGGAATTACAAATGAGTTTGTGCAAACAGCTTTGCCATGCTTCTTTCTTCTAGGATGCAAAGAATGTATTTTATAATCGAATTATCACATAGACTCCCCCGGGCAAGCAGAAGGAATGGCATTTTACCCACCCCTTTGTAGAAGCAGCAAGGATTGGCATAACTGCATCAGCAAAGTAAGGGCCATGGCAAAGTTATAATGTGAAATGGCTGGAAAGGAGGATAAGCAGTGTTACAACTGTGTTTTTCTTCTGTAGCTGTATTGGCTTTGGTCACAAAAAGTAGTGGGAAGCAGTGGAGGGAAGGGAAGGTTAGGAAGCAAGAGTAAAATTAGGCCAGAAGGTTTGGTAGCATTCAGGTCTCTGTTAATTCTACTTTCGTTAAATGAAGACTTAACACCCAAACACATGAATCTTCTTTCCTGTTGGGTATATAAACAACAGAAAATATGGGCTCCTCTTTAATTAGCATAACTAAGCAAACAGAAAATATTAGAACAGAGAGGATATAATTCTACTTTTTCAGATTTGCAAAATATTAACAATATTCTTACTTTTTTTTTTTCATTAGATCAGTCATTATGTATCCAAAGGAATAATGAACATTCTGTGAACATGATATTATTGTGTGCTATTTAGTCAGTATATTCCTTCACAAAAATTGAGAGCTATACTTACACATGGATGCTGTTGAAATGTCAATTAGTTCTAATTACATAACACTTCGATGATTAAAGTTTTATTTGTCCCTCTGTTCTTCGAACAGTCCTTCCACAGCTTTTACCAGCATCTTTCTGGCTTCTTAAAGCAAAATTAAATGTACTTTAAAAATGAGTTGTCTGCAAGTGCTAGAGACAAAGAAAAAAGAAAAATATTTATGTTAAAAATGTTGAATTTCTTTACAATATTGACTGTTGAATATCATTCTATTCTATTGATAAGAAACTGTGGGATTCAGTGAAAAAGTCATATAATTCACATTTTTCTTTTGTGAAGAAAAGGATTTGAAATGTTTTGAGGTTTTAAAGTCACTATTTCAAGGCTGAATTGTCTAACATTGTCATGTAATTTTGTGAAAGAAACATGAACCTCCTGGTGAGTTATACTAAATAAAAATGCCAACTGAAAAGTCACTGAAAACAAAATCTGTCTTACTCTCTTTTTACTGAAGCTAATATGCTATAGAGGCTGTAATGTAAAATTAAATAAAATAGGAAAGGAAGGGAAAGAAAAATAAAGGAAAACAAATACAATGTTTTTCAAATACGGCTGAAGGCAACCCATCTAGACATGAAAACCAAGATGAGAAAGCTTTTGTCAATTTACTGAATTTGCATAGCTATCAGTTTTAAGCTTCCTAAAGTTCCCTAACTAAAATAGTGTCCAATTGTGCTACCTGGAAAGGCATGGAAGCTTTTAAAAATTAAACTGTCACTATGTTTCTGTTCAGTTTCTCCCCAAATGATTGAATAGTCAAACTCTAACCTCATTGTTTGGGGGCGGGGGGGTGGGGGGGGGAATTCTGTTTGTAACAGCTGCTACATTTCATTTTAATATTTAGCCAAGCAGTTTTTCCAGGATAAGATGGGTATTTTTAGAAATTATTTTACATAAAAATGGATGCCATACATTCTGTGAATCAGTTCAAGCTCTATTTTGATAATTTATTACAAAATTGCTGCCTTTTACATTTATATTAACAAAAAAGGTAATTTCAAATGGTAACAGTAAAAATCACCAGATTCTATTCACTCTCCACTGCATAAGTTAAGGATTACAATGTTTAAAAAAAAAAAAAAAAAAAAAAAAAAGAAGAGTAAAATGTCTTTAGCCTGAAGAGAATATGATCTTCAGTGGAATGAACATTCACAGGGACAGCATTCACCTCTGTCCCAAAGCCATCATAACTTCAAGATTCATACCAGGACTACACGAAAGGGCACTAGCAACAAAGGCTTAGCAGGTGCAAAAAAGTGCCTACACAGTGGAAAGCACCAAAAGAAGCCAGAGAAGATTAAGCAAAAGGTCAATCCTCCAACAGACTGATCTTCGGAAAAATACTGAGCAACACGAATTGTTCCCAAGAGGTTCAACAATGAATGATGGAAAATGCACCTGCTCAGCTTGTGTGAGCACGCTAAACTATCTAAATCAGAGTATAGCCTGGCTGACAGGAATTACTTTGGCTTTTCTCATGAAACTCTTAATAGACTTTCAGAGCTCAAAACCCCTTGAGCATTTAAGAATTTGCACCGTATAGTCAGTGAACACTACATGATTATCGCGTCACAAACGGATTTTTCATAGGATCAAGCAGACCTTCCCACATACAGTTCGTAAAGGTTCGGTGATTCTCAGCTGGCAGAGTCCCTTCCTCTAGCGCTGTGCTAACGTTGTTTTTCCTCCTCGTGTAACTGCTATATTCGAAAGTCTTTTCCTCTGGATTCCCTGGCTACTTGGCACATCACCTGGCCATCCTAGCTGTCCCTGGATTTATTCATGAAAATGAGTATGACAGTGTGATGTGACAAAGTTGTAGCTTTTACCCTGCCCTACAGTGCAGTCAACCAGGGTGGGAAATGTGGTGCAGGTGCTCTTTCTTCCACCTTCAGCAGCAGCGCTGGGAATCCTTCTCTACTTTATTATACAGTAAACAGATGAAATTATGGATGGATACAAATCCCCTCAAATAGATTCAAGGAGACAGCAGATTCATTTCTCACCTGGCACTAGGAACAACAGCAAGTTACTATATTGTTTCTTTTCTGGCTTCTCAGGAAGATAAAAATGCCTGTTTCCATAACTACGACAACTCAAGGAAAAAAAACATCCTCTGTTCCCTATATTTACAGTACAACCAAAATGGGTACAGCTGTTTCAAAGAGGCTTAACAAAATAGGATGGATTGTTGAAGATCTGTCGCTGGCCAGTGAAAATTTGAGAATGGCCCCAACAAATACTCAAAACCTAAGCGGAATTGATGCTGTGCTTTTTGCATACATCACTGTTTTACATTGCCAGCCACCTATTATGTGAAAGGACAGGCCATAATTACCAAAAAATGTCTTTTCCATGCTTTTGGCCCCAGCTATATCCCACTAAAGACAGAAGAGGGGGAACCCCATAGAGTGGAACTTCTGGGTGAGGTGGTCCCTGGGTCCTTAACAGAAAAAAAGAGACGCTGCCTTCCTTACGGGTCAGCAAAGTACATTTGAAAAGTAGATATTCTTGCATCTAACCTAGTGCAACTTCTCAAAAGAGAGGTTGGAAAGCAAAGGTGTACCAGAAAGATTGAGGAGGTAGGGAAAATATGCTTTTCAATCTGTAGCAAGCCCTTCAATAAATTTTAAGGGCCTGGGCCATTCTTCACACGTATCCAAACCACACATTCCCACACTCTTAGGTCTTGATTATAAATACAACTTTCACACTTCCTTAATGTCGAGTAGCTATTGCTTTAAGCAAAGAAGTACTTAACAGCCGCCTTGAGCATGTGAAATTTAGGGTAATGGGAAAAAATAATCTAAATTTTTTTTTAAATTTCCAGCCCTGTTTAGAGTAAACATCAGTTGTCTCATCAGCTGCTATTATGAGGAGGAAAGTACTCCAAGTGCACAGATGTGGATCGTGGAAACAAATTAGGCCTAAAAGATTTCTTTTTCTTTAACAGAAAAAGAACTAAAAGGAACAAGACTGAATTATGCACTGATTTTAATAACAGACAATATTGGATGACATACTCCACTTGACAAAGTGAAATTTCTTCCCAACTGTTATTATTTGAGCCTGTGGTTTTTAGAAAGCATTAACCCACTGGTAACTCCTATGTCTTCAGGCTGGATTACAGTGCGAGAGAACATAAAGATGACTTGATTGAATGTGCAGTACTGCCATCCTCTCCTCTGTCTGAGGAATTTAAAAATACTGAAATTCCCAAAAGTATGTTCTGTAGATAATTTGGTTTGCTGTCTTTGTTTTCACCTGAACTCTATGGAGGAAAAGGAAATGCTATAGATAGCCTTAAAACCTTACATATTTTGGCAGCTGGATACCACAGACTAACAGGAATGTTTTTCTAAGCTAATATTCTTTTCTGAACAAGCTCAAGATGCTGTTTTTATTCCAAGATAATAGCCATCACTATTTTCTGCATACAGGAAACTAATATATTTATAGCAAGTATCACAGATGTAAAAGACTAAACCAAATCAGAAACTCTCAGAATAGAATAGATCAAGAAGCAAAACAGCTCCCAGTGAGGGCTTCTGCCACATTTCCCCCAGGGGAAGGGCTCTGGAAGTTGAGGCATGTGGCAGAAGACGCCATGGAGTTTTTGGAAGCACACCAGCGACAGAGGAGCACCACTCCTACCGAAAACACAAAGGCTGTCCATACTTGCCAGCAAGGTGACCAATCCAAAAGGGTGCTTCCTCATTAGAAGACACCACTGTGCATGAGGAACGATGATTTTTTTTTTTTTTTTTTAATTAGTTTTGTTTTCCTTTGTCTAGGAAGATTTGGCCAAACCTTCACTCCTTTCTCACCTGCAGTTGGTTGATTGCTCAACTGTATCAGCAGCCCCAAAAGTAACAGAAATCCAAAGACTCTAGTTCATGAAACCCCCACAAGCTTGTCACTTCTACTCTGCCTGGATTCTTTTATCTCTGGGGCTCAAACAGTGGTTTTGTTCATACCAAAGTGTATGGCATTTATCTCGGACAGCAAAGCTACCAGTATTCTCCATGTGAAATCTGCATGAGAGGTTTATCTCTGAACAATATTTAAGAAGGGGAGCAAACTGATCAAAAGTCTGATGAATATCAGAGTATAAAAGCAAAGCGATAGTGAGGAGGGGAAAATAAATAGTGGGAGTGGAAGTGGGAGGAGAAATTGAACACAAGTACCTCCCAAACTAAAGCTCCTAAATTTGCAAGTTTGCAATCTTATAACAACTGGAAATGCAATTAATATTTGATTAGTATTGTTATAAAATAACCATAAATATTGTTGTAAACAATATTATTCTAAAATAATAATAAACATTAAAAATGAAGAAAATATCTTCAATAAGATTTATATGATTAGCAATAGATTCAACAGTAATTGGGTCTCTCCTTTCTTATCCCAACACAGGTGAGAAGAAGAGAACAATGTATTAATGATTTCACAGCTTTAAATAATTATCTGACTTTTTCCTCTCTCTGTTTTCCCTTCTAAGAATTTGGTACAACAGTGTTATCATTACAGTAACTAAGAAGTCGTTTTACTTTATTTTACATGTTACTACTTCTTCTTATACTATAGAAATTAGTTACCATCTGAATTTTGTGACAATTACTCATTTATAAAACAGTCCATTAAAAAGACGTAATGGAAGTTTGGGGTTTTTTTGGTTGGTTGTTTTTGGCAGGGGATGGTGGTTTGTTTGGGTTTGGGGTTTTTGTTTTGTTTTTTCTTGTTCATTTGGGGGGAGTTTTTGGTGGTAGGGTAATAGGAGAAGACAGACAGAACAAGAAAGATGGATTTTTAAAAAAAAGTCTTTCAAAAAAAATCCCTAGAGTTGAAAGTATGCTGAGATACACGTGAAAAGGATTTTGTTTTTTGTGAAGGGTAGATAACCTAAGCGAATAGTCTGCAAATATCAATAAAATTATATTCAATCATTCACCAATTCTAAGAAATACTGGAACCAAAAAACACGTTAAAAAGACAACAACAAAAGCAAAGTTAAATGTTGGAAACCATGTTATAAACAGCTGAAGGGAGACTGAAATCCTAGTTATGCTAATTGTCCCATTAAGAATAGGCTCAAAATACTAAGTGAGCTAAAACTGTCCCAGCAAAAATAGATTCTTCCATGTTACATTCATCCTTAGTAGAACTCTTCCATATAATTTTCAGTATTAGGAAGATTATTTTTCTTCATACTCTGCAGTTTTGGAAACAGAAATATGTAAATAGCTTTATCCAACTCTGTGGATATTTACAGCGATATGTTTACAAATAAATAGGCAAAAATAATAAAACTTCACCTAGTGTCCTGATAATGAGGGAATAATCCACAGGATATTGGCCCAAGAAAATTGCTTGGTTATCAATGTTTCTACTAATCAATGTTTGTTGCAATTTTCAGTCTGCACATTTGCTGTATGCAAGCCCAGTACTCTCCTTCATCTCCGCATAGGGATTTTACTGTTATAAGCATTTTACTCACTGCAGATCAAAGACAAGACATTTCATGCAATTTATATGCCATTAAAAGTCTCTACTTTTGGCTGAACTCTGGGCAAAAGGGACATTTCTCTTGTTTGATCTTCATTTCTGACCATCCCATGGGAATGGCCCAGTACTCCTAAAGCACTTATTTATTTCCTTAGAACTGCCTAAATTCTCTGGTAACATGAGCTATTCTTATGCCTTTAGCTATGACAAACAGATTTGCATTCAGAAAACAGTTTTTTATTCAGGAAAAGCAGGAAATCATTCTTTGTCTTCCTGTTTTGCCTGAGTTTGGGCATAACTGATGAATGAATGCATTTTCTATGAACAGTTGCCTACAGTTTGACTACAAGACATGACTATATTCATAATACTAAAGTGACAGATCATTAGGATTGCAGCCTACTCCAAGAAACTTACTTCTGACTCAGTTGTTCAACAATATAAAAACATGTATTCCTTCTAGTTGCCCTGCTCTTCTTAGCTGTGCTGATTGCAAGCGTCCAAAAAAGAACCAGCAATTCTCTGGATTATTTCATTAGTTTCATTATTAAGTTAGGTATTTCTACCTAATTCAACAGGATTTGTGACTTTTTCACCATCCTTTGAAAACTCTAAGAGCTACTAATGGTAAAAGAAAACACCACCACCACCACCCCCCCCTTTTTTTTTAAAAAAAAAACGGGGTGGATTTGATTTCTTAATTATATCATAAAACCATCGTCTTGTTTTATCTTTTTCATGGTATTAGCTGTTTTTGTTAGCAATCAAGGGTTAATATTTCAGTACGGAAATATATCCTGTTCTACCTCACAATCAGAAGTGAATTTTGTATGTGGAATTTATTGCCTAGTGGACATTTTCTTGGTACAAACCATTGCTGTAGGCTGTGGCTTAGGATGTCATTGCTGCTTCAGTTTTCAGAATCTTCTGTCTAACCAGAAGATGTTTACTTTCAAAAATGAAAACATAGTCATCTCCGCTTATCTCCTCAATGAGAATTTTGGGACCTTGGAGAAGTCATTGTAGCAGGAATACTTGTAATGAAAACTCACTAAATATTTTGGAATATTTTTAATGTCCTAGTGAGATCTAGCATAGCCCTTACATGTTCTTTTTAGTCATTTGGTGACAATATTTGCAAAGCACATTCAAAGATTTTCTGCCATGTGAAAAAACTATTCTTAACCCAGGCCTCATCATTCACACTATAAAAAGCACTCTTGCTCTGCCTGGTAAAACTGTGTTTTATACTAGTAAATTTAAAAAAAAAAAAAATTGTTTTGTGGTCATTAGTGTTAAGGACCAACAATATTAACCACAATTACTTTGAGTTCTGATAGATTGTTTTAAAAAGGGTATATTGCAAAATCTTAGCTAAAGGCCTCATTTAAATATTTTTTTCTCCTCTGAATCTGTAAGATAGGAATACTTTCTTGAGAGGCTGCAACTCCCAATATTATACCATTCCTGTTCTTGCTACTTCTACAGATCCAGCATCAAGCTGTAGCTTGTTTTCCATTTCCCTGGGGGTCTCCTTCCTACCCCTGTTCTCCCCACCCACCAAAGGCAAAATGCTGTCCTGCTGAGAGGTGCTTAATAACAGTTTTTAGCATTTTCAGGAGCATTTCTGTTTTCCATTTCTTTTTTCTGCAAACTATTTCAGAAATTTGCAGTAAACAGAGAACAAAATCAGTGTTACTTTGAAATACAAAAATGTTTATGCATTCTTGACCTTTTCCCATATCAGATAAACATACACACATTAGAATAATAAGCATATATAAGTAAATGTTTGTATATAAATTTTACCACTTTTTTTTTAATCTAGAGAAATAAGAAGTTGCTAGCAAAATAATTTATGAACTCCTATAATAAAAGCAGGATTTGGCAAACTCATAAAATAATTTAAACTAGATCTTGGATAGACTGAGCTTATTCAAATTCACAAAATTAAAATTTAAATTTGTCCCCATTTCTGCAAGTCTCAGTAAGAAAAGTAAAAATCAGTGGAGCTATTCCAAGTTTGAGTTCACAGCTTTCCCAATTCCTATGTAATGAAACATTTACC
Source organism: Fulmarus glacialis (assembly GCF_000690835.1). Lineage (NCBI taxonomy): Eukaryota > Metazoa > Chordata > Aves > Procellariiformes > Procellariidae > Fulmarus > Fulmarus glacialis. The sequence goes on from NW_009215120.1 coordinate 66,402, forward strand.
TAAGCTATGAGAAAAATTCCAATATAACCTACTATAAGTTTATGAAGTCCCTCTTAAACAAGCAAGAACTGGAAAGGTCAAAAATCATAGCATTTTATCTTTACAAATAAGCACACAAATCTTTAAACATTCACCCTAACAAAAAGAAAGCCTCAGCCTTTTGAGTCTGAAACATGCTGGTAAAACTACTGCAGAGCAGTAACATTAAACTTTTTTTCACAATAGGGTGCTTTTTAAATAAAAAAAATAGCTTGGTAGTACAATTCAACTACAGCATTCTAAGCCCAGAATATTTTATAATAGCTTGTTATTCTACTGCAGAAAAAAGATTGAAAACTGAAATTTGCAATGCTTTCACAAATTAAGTAGAATACTTCCAACTCCAGTTAAACTTGTTACCTCACATAACTATCAGTCCAAATTTAAAAAAGAAAATAAAATTTGAAACACAAAAAGCTTATTAGCTGCAAACAAGTAATGTGTTGGTAAACAATCTCTGTTGTTCCCTTACCTTATACAAACGCTGAGAATCTGTAAAAATTTTTAGTGACGATCATTCCCACTTCTTGATAAATCAGGCACTTGAGAACAGCTGCATTGCCTTATGAAAAGCTCCATCATCATCATCAGTACTCTACAATACCCACTGAATGTTAAACTCCATTTTAATTTTCACCTGAGCATAAAACTGCCCCCCCCACCCCCACCCCCCTTTTAGGTTGAGGACATGTTGGTTGTTATGTGGACTTTAGCATACAGAAGTTAGAGGTCGGGACACTTCAAAACAAGGCAAGTGAGGAACTAGAGGGGTCCAGGGGAATGGAGCCAAGCACAGGTCGCACTAGAAACATTTATTCTGTCTTGCTGCCCATGCAAAGCAAGTCTGATGGTCCTCTGTCAGACCTCGGATGCGCTGCCTGCATCCTGTTTCTAATAGCACCTTCAGGTGGCACCAAGCACTTAAGGCAAGAAACTGATGTAGGAGCCAAGCCAGTCATCCAAAAAAACTTGAGAAGCCAGGAATTATATCACACCATGGGTGCTATGCTTTAGGCAAATGAAAAACAAAAACGTGATCACAAACCTGGCCCAAGGAAGGCAGATTCTAGGTGAAGAGCAGACAAGTCTGGTGCAAGATTAGGCACTTCCTCAGGAGTGGGAATCAGGGTTAAGCCAGCAGGAGGAAGAAGCACAAAGGCAGCAACTAACAAGTGGCAAGCTGAGCAGCCCACAGCAACACCTTTTGGATAAGGACAGCACATTACTACCACTAAAAAGTATGGCTAAAGTAGCATTCAACGACATACACAGCTCTGACAAACAACTTAAAGGAGACTCAGAACAAGTATAATATAAAATGGCTTGTACACAAACCTCCCTTAACCACCGTGTTCTTCCAGAATATTGTCCTTTCCCCAAGCTGGTCATCTATCCAGCCACTTTCATTGTATTGGTGAACCCAGAAGACAAACTCTGTACCGTCTTATCTAGGTCCCTAGAAAAAGGTTTTTTCTGTCATCTCTGAGGCTGCTGTGACTTTTCCTCAGATGCTTTCAGTGAAAGGCGAGCTGCTTCAAGAAAAACTAATATTTACCAAATCACATCAAAGTACCTGTGGAAACCGCAGACTGATGTCTTGATAGTCTATAGTGACTCACATATGGTTCAAATCCATTGTGAACAACAAAATAGCTGCTCCTCAGATATTTATTTAGTATATCCCATTTACAGCTGTGTTATGGAAAGTGGCACTACTTAATGGAAAATCCACAGGATATTTCTATATTTAATTACTGTTTTCTAAACCTTCTATGACTGCACTTATGCAAATAACACTCCTTATATAACCCAATGTCTCAATTCAGCAAAATACAAAAGAGTGCGTTTACCAGAATCACTAAACTGAGCTAGAATCCAGAGGTGGGCAGGCTCTCACTATGAGATGAGGATACTCAATTTGCAGTAAACACTTTGAAAGATCAGTTTTCTTAGTTATGATAATTGTCTGGTTTTGTTGCTTTCTTTTATTGAAGAAGGAAGGGGTTGAAAATTATTTCAGGAAAAAGCGTAAGGGCAGTCTGTCCTTCCAAAAGGGTTTCTTCCTTTAAATCTATTTGTTTTTCCAAAGCTGCAATATCCTATGTCAAAGGCTGACGATGATATCAGCTTGGCCTAGAAATATAGTACTAACTTTACTTTGATTTGCAGGGACAATATTCCTCTTCCAATAAAAAATGCTCTCAAACATGTTATAAGTTTATTTTTATACATCTAAATTAAACCAGAAATAAACATAAGTAATATTTCATGAAGTACATTAAAGTTGCAACCAAAATGTCAAAAAGACCAAAATTAAGATTACTGATATAATTGGAAGTCAACTTCTGTTTTGCAATCTAAAAATAGAGCTTCATCAATTAAAATTTAAAATTTCTTGCTATGCTTAGCTGGTGTATATCTTTTTCCTTCAAATCCTCTTTCTCCCATTTCCTTCTTCTTTTCTTTGGAAAACACCTATTTCCTGTCTCTACAATTTCCTGTATGTCACAGTTAATTTCAATGATCTACACCTGCTACACTCATGCCTAAGGAAATTCAGCACCTTCTGGAAATTTCTAACATTTAGTATCTGAGTTTAGTAATAAGGCAGGATGGTCAGGTTTTAGCTGGTTCCTGAAAGAGAAAGGTATCTTCCACTTTGAGATGTTCCTAAGGTTTATCACAACTAATAAGAATGACACAGTACCAGGGCAATTATTCTTTCCCCTCCCAGCAGATTAGAAAAAGAAGACAGTTATACTCAGGGCCTGATTTTATTCTGTTACAAGTGAGAATTTACATTAACAGAGTGGATGCCTTTGTTGCGTTTATTGTTGTGGCTGTTCTGTTTATCTAGATTATATGATTTATTTATATGGCCAAGATAACATTGAAGAAAATGCATGGCTTTTTAATACAACTACAAAAACCCTACCTGTTTTTTCCAGGTGTTTATGAAAAAGATTATAAAGGGTTAGCTTAATCAAAGCTCTATCATCTTCTAGTAGAAAGATAATATAGTTCAGTCTCATTCAATGTTATTTCCAATGGAAGGAGAATTACTATTTGCAGAACTGGAATATATTAAAATGTAGAGCTTCTAAAGTTAGCAACAAACTAAAAAAAAAAATTGAATCTACAGGTGCTTGGAAGTGCTAAAGAGCAGTACTTAAAGCATGCAAGTTAGGCATGATCCATTATCTTTGCAGATTAACTGTCAGTCTTTACCACAAGCTGTAAGAAGTAATTTGCTTGCCCAATTGCTATTGAGTTAAAGTCTGTCTGCACCTTAAAAAAATAAAATGCATAAGTCATGATTCCCAGCATGCATAAATCAGTATATACTTGATAAGTAGCCATTTATCTTACATTTTGAAAAGAGATTATTTTGAACTGATGGAATAATCTGCTACATAGATTCAATAATAAACGTCAGGCTGAACTTTCTTTAGCAAAAAGCTGAATTTAAATTTGGCTCTGGACCAGATGACCTCTGGAGATTTTGTCTAACAGAAATTATTCTGTGATTTAAATAATGTGCTTGATATTTCTTGCTTAAGTCAGCCTGGGGATGACTGATTGAAGAATTTCTTCTGAGATCAGTTTTGCCATTCATTCAGGCTACCTACATGTTGAAAAAGCACTGAAACTTCAAGGCCTTTTTGCCTTTTTTTTTTTTTCCTCCTTTAAAAAAAGTCATAATCTTAAATGTTTCAGGCCATTAGTCAAAGATAGAGGTCTTAAGCTGGCATGAAGAACTATGCACTAAGAACTTCAGCACTAAGAACAGACACTACCAAATACAAGAAAAGAAGTTAATGCGAGAAATAATTGACATACTGAGCATACTGAGAACACTTTCAGATGCAGTAATGCATATTCCAGTGTAATCTGAATTACATAAAACCCTCACAGACTTCTAGATGCTTGGAGAATAAAAGGAAGTATGCTTTCCTTCTGACATCTATAGGAAAGATTTTAATTGACATGAACTGATAAATAACCACATTTTGAGTGTAGATCCTCCTATATTAGACTAGTAAAACATCTAAAGAGAAAGTTTAAAATCTCTAGGCTGAAGCTCATTGATGTTGTTACTTCTCACAGCAAAAATAATACTGAATTTACAATCACATCTAACATCCTTTATCAATTAAAAATAAAACCAGCTAAAATTTATGTATTTTAATGTAATTTGGTGAAACCAAAGCCTGAAAAATAGGTTCTCCGACTAGAAAAACTGAAATGGAGTGTTTTACTAAATATGGTTTTGTTTTTTAGAAGTTAAGAAAATTTTTTTAAGCTCTCTATAGGTTTTCTAGATGTTATGAAAAAATGTGAAGCATATTTCACCAAGTGTGAAAAGTTCCTCCTCAAAAGCAACACTTATCAGATCACAGGATAATTGAGGTTCGAAGGACCTCAGGAGACCTCTAGTCCAACCTCATGCTCAAAATATGCTTAAAAAACTTCAACTAGCACATTATGGTATAGCTTCATGTAAGGATAACAGCAGTATCGAAAACTCAACTGCAGAAATAAGCTGAAAACCCATTCATCTTAGTACATAAAACTGGCTCTGCAACTGCAGATCTATCCCAAGAACAGCAACAATTTCATTAATGCCACTCATAATACTCGGGTTGGGATGTTGCTCTACAGAGGAGAGGAGGGCAGGGAAAGAAAAAAAAAGGAACCCTGGACATTTTTAAATACAACTCTGTGCTTGTCACTAAAGCTTCAAAGAAAGGAAATCAGTCCAGCTGAAATTGGAAACAATACATCTTTACATATGACTTGGGTTTATATAAGGGAAGGGCATGAGGTTCAAAGTACCTTAAACTTAAAAGTATCTTATGTAGTCTCCCCCATATGAAGCTTGCACTGGTGAGGCCGCACCTTGAATACTGTGTTCAGTTTTGGGCCCCTCACTACAAGAAGGACCTTGAGGTGCTGGAGCGTGTCCAGAGAAGGGCAACGAAGCTGGTGAAGGGTCTAGAGAACAAGTCTTATGAGGAGGGGCTGAGGGAACTGGGGCTGTTTAGCCTGGAGAAGGGGAGGCTGAGGGGAGAGCTCATCGCGCTCTGCAACTCCCTGGAAGGAGGTTGTAGCGAGGGGGGGGTTGGTCTCTTCTCCCAAGTAACAGCGATAGGACGAGAGGAAATGGCCTCAAGTTGCGCCAAGGGAGGTTTCGACTGGACATTAGGAAAAACTTCTTCACTGAAAGAGTGGTCAGGCCTTGGAACAGGCTGCCCAGGGAAGTGGTGGAGTCACCATCCCTGGAGGTATTTAAAAGACGTGTAGATGAGGCGCTTAGCGACATGGTTTAGTGGGCATGGTGGTGTTGGGTTGACGGTTGGACTTGATGATCTTAGAGGTCTTTTCCAACCTTAATGATTCTATGATTCTATGATTAATTCTGACAATGTTGCTGCAATTGAACTGCACTTCATTCCCATCACTAAGCTGCAATTCTGAGGTATTATTTATTTAGTGTAACAGCATCATATTCTCCTCCACAAAAAAATCTCCATAGTACATTATGTAAATATAAATATTTTAATTTGTCATTTTGAAAAGTTGTATGCATATTACAGGAGAAAATGAGAAATTTCAAATGGTGAGTTTACTCAAGTCAAATCCTGCTCTTTGTGCAGGATTTTCCACTGTTCATATATTGCACGCTTCTCTCGAGTAGAGTAGTTATCTGAGTCCAGTTTTTTAAAGGAACTGGTCACCAGAGGAAACAATAAGGACATGAAAGCGCCAGCATCATAAACACTTAGTCCAAAAATGTAAAATTGATTTACTGTTCCCTTTTTTGATACTTAAGAAGCAACAGAACAAAATATCCTTTGAATAGAAGTGCAGCTCAAAGACTTCCAATTAATTTATTTCTAGGAAATTAAGATTTTTTTCAAATCTGTAACATTTTCATTGTTTGCTATCACCACAGAATTTAGGTCTTTAATTCAATTTTCCCATTAAAAAGCCCTTTAACATTTCGCTCTTTCTTCCTGCTTTCCTATGTTGTATTTTTGCATCATAGACACACAAGGTTGGCATTTTCAGTCCACTTCCGTGGAAAAAAAAAAAATTAATGGAATGACGTTGTCTTCCAGAAATATCACGTGCTCTGAGGGAATATTTTTACGATAATATTTTAATTTTATTCTGAGCCTGATCTGCTGCAATGTTTCTATCTCAATTTCCTGGAGACAGATATAAATAAAAAGGTAAGATTAAGATGAGGAAGTAATTCACGTGGAGTGGCTTTTAGAAGTGATTGACTAAAAAGAATTGAAAAGAAGTGAAATTGAACAGAAGGGTTTTCTTACTTTCATGGACTAGCTAAAGACTATTCACACACATGGTTACAAACTATTTATCACACGACACTCCAGATGACTCTTAACTACAATTACATGAACATTTTGAACATCCACATGCTGATTTACTTTAAAAATACTAAGAAAAAACTCAATCATAGTTTATAGAAGAAAATATTTTATTACTCTCATGGTCAGGTTACTATCATTATTGAAAAGGAAACAGTTTTGTCTATCCATGGTAAAGATTACTATAATTTAAACTTTAGACTGTGTGTTGGACATTAATACCCAACACATCAAATCACTGAAACTGTAGGACACTACCTCCCGTAGTCTCAGTAGACTCATCTCACATGCACTGGTCAGTTGTAGGTCTACCATTTACAAGGGGAGTCAGCTATACTGAACACGTACCATGAATATATATACCTCATGCCCACAGTAACCACTATAGTAGGACTCAGGATCCCCTGGAAAAATAAAAATAGGAAATGAGTTGAATAGATTTGGTGGGACTGCAGGGAATGACCATGTCATGAGCTGTTCTGCCATTATGCTATTGCCTTAGCCTAACTGAGCTAGCTGCCATTCCACCCTGAAAGAAGCTTTGCAGGGAAATGAAGCATGAAGGGTCACATAATGAGATGATTTCCATAGTGGACTTGTGGTTCTATGGTCCTTATATGTTTAACTAAAGATCATAGGACCATAAATCCCCTATGTCTTATTTCTTATCGACATAAAGAATAGGGAGAGAGAATATAAAAATGGTGTTTTGTGATGGAAAAAAGCCAGGTGAACTGAGATCTCCTGCCAGGGAAGGATGAGGAAAGACAGATGGACTAGAAAAAGGAAGGCTTGCAGTAGTCTGATATTGCTGCCAAGTCCATGATTAGATCATGGACATCAGCAATAATCCACATTACAGAAACCAAAGCCTACCCTGCTTTGCATCACTGTAACTTTTCTGTTCACATTATTCCAATCTGTCACCTGTTTAGAATAAACCTGACATTAGTCTGGAATAGCTGAGTCACCATAGTATCTTTCTCAAGTGGCCAGCCGAAAATTCCACCAATAAAGCAAATTACTGCAAGCTGCATTTTTTCTAGTGGCCAGTGACCTCTTCACAACATCACAAGATATGCATTTGAATGATGTCCTGTGTAACTCAGTCTCACAGGGACTTTTGCTGATAAGGTGGTTTAGGCTGTATGACAGAAAGTTCCAAGCCTGTGCATCTTTTCTCCCAGATTTAAAATAAAGCAAAACAATCTGCATTTTCTAAGCACAATACTTCTGATTTTTGTGTAAGAAGCTGCAGATCTGGTCACTGCCTGTGAGATGCCTCCTTCACACCCTGGCAGGCCTCTCACAACAGCAGCAAGAGAAGTGAGCTTACCTGTTTAAGGCTGCCTTCATCCGTCTGCTTACACTCCTGGTGAATTACCCTCCAGCAAGGCAAGCTGTTTCTCCTAAACACAGCATTACTCAATATACTTGTCCTTCAGAAGATGTCCTCTGTGGCCTAGATGAAGTTGTCCTATGTTCCTTCTTCATCCAGGAAGCCTTGAGTTTGCAAAGACATTTTGCCTTCAGTTGTACAGTCCTGCTAGAGGGTGTTTGTGACAGGGTCCCCCTCAGCCCTATCACTGAGCATCATTTGATTCCCTGGGAAAAACAACAAACCCCATGAGCAAGCATGTCTTCTTATGTTGGGAAAGATGGCACTTACCTGGAGGAAAGGTGCTGTTGATGGTGACCTGGTCACACAAGCATGATCTTTCTGTTGGGTATAGTTGAGGAAGCACAGCTGCTGGCCTTTTGCTGGGAACTACCCTGCTTCTCCCCCTGTATTCTCTGAGTAGGCAGTGGCTTCAAGTTGCTGCTCTTAACCTTCTCTTCAAATCTTTCCAGAAGAGCCTTAGCTGCCTTCCTCTACATGAGGATTAAATGAGACAGAATCTGAATCACTAGTGCACCTGTAGCCCAGATGATTCAGGGAAATCTCCCTTACATAGGAGATCTCCCTTATATGTAATTACCACCAGAAGCACCTGGGGAGAGGCTGTCATAAACACTGTCAGTTGTGTAAGTAGGAGGGCTCACTAAGGCTATTGGAAGAGAAGCTGACTCCTAGGAGTGAAAGCCTGGCATCTATTTGTCCCAAGAAAGGCTAGTAGGCCAACTGATGGCCAGATGGAAGAAGCCAGGACAGAATCTAGCAGACAGACCTAGGCAACTAATGATTTAATACTAACACCAGAAAGCCCATCAGAATGGTTCCAAATGGAGTTTTTTGGTGCTATTCTCATTGTTTTGGCAAAGTCTTTGTGTCACAGTCATGAAAGTGTTCCTCCTCGTCATCTGTCTCTTGCTGAGGGCCACTGCATGACGGCCTTGTGGTGTCCCTAGTGCTGCAAGGCCTCCTGGAACACATTGCATCTGAAGCAGTGCTGCCTTCCTGATTTTTTTCAATGGGTGTCTGAACTAGAGCTGTCTCAAAACACTTCATCTTCTAAAGATTGTTGAAAGGCAGGAAATGCAGCTCTGAGCATGCTGCCAGCAGTATAATAGAAAATATAGTTGGAAACTGAGTACCATAAGGAACAAACTGCTAAATAGATTGTTATTGTTCTAAAAGAGTGTGGTCACTTGAACTTGGCTGGATGCCAGGTGCCCATCAGGTGCTCTCTCTCTCCTTTCCTCAACTGGACAGGGGAGAGAAAATATTAAAAAAGGCTCATGGGTCAAGATAAGGACAGGGAGAACACTCACCAGTTGCCGTCATGGGCAAAACAGACTCGACTTGGGAAAATTAGTTTAATTTATTACCAATCAAATCAGAGTAGGATAATGAGAAATAAAGCCAAATCTTAAAAACACTTTCCCCCCCACCCCTCCCTTCTTCCCTGGCTTAACTTTACTCCCAGTTTTCTCTACCTCCTCCCCCCGAGCAGTGCAGGGGGAACAGGGAATGGGAGTTGAAGTCAGTTCATCACACGTTGTTTCTGCTGCTCCTTCCTCCTCAGGGGGAGGACTCCGCACATTCTTCGCCTGCTCCAGCATGGGGTCCCCCCCACCCCTCTCCACGAACTTCTCCAAAGTGAGTCCTTCCCACAGGCTGCAGTTCTTCACGAACTGCTGCAGTGTGGGGCCCTTCCACAGGGTGCAGTCCTTCAGGAACAGACTGCTCCAGGGTTGGTCCCCCACAGGGTCACAAGTCCTGCCAGCAAGCCTGCTCCAGCGTGGACTCCTCTCTCCACCGGGCCACATCCCCTGCCAGGAGCCTGCT
>NW_009215120.1:76430-93061 GCF_000690835.1 Fulmarus glacialis
CGGACATGGGGGAAGCTTCCAGCAGCTTCTCACAGAAGCCACCCCTGTAGCCCCCCCACTACCAAAACCTTGCCACACAAACCCCATACAAAGAAGTAACAATCCATACAGCAGATGACAAGAAGATTGGTTGGAAGCAGATGTAATTTTAACAGTGATATACCTAAAAAATCCCAAGTTTGTTTATGGCACACTAAGGGAAAAATGCGCATTCAGAACTCAAAAGAAAACTATAAGGGCTTTTGTTTGGGAAGAGGAATGAAATCTGCCATGTTGGCAGTGTACCATGATAGATCTTGCTACAGTGCCTCTGGCAATGCACTCAAAGACTATTTTGGTTTAGAGCTAGATTACAGTGTTTTATGCATGAATATAATAGTACAATTTAAACTCTTTCTCTTTAATTCCAGGCAAACTTGATTTTATGACTGCATAGAGTTTGTCTCCTACATTGGAAGAGAGATACATTCCCTGAAGAAGGAGATAATTACACATAAAAACCATTACAAGAAGAAAACGGGGGAAAAATATGGTCTGAAAAATGGCAGAAGAGAAGCTGATGCCAGCATTGTCCAAGAATGACCCTCTCTCTGGAGAGGTGATCCTTGATGACCATCATTTGAAAAAATGTTCCTTCATGAATGAAGTATGAAAGAATAAAAGGCTTGTAATTGCTTGAATTATTAAAGGATATTTCCAACTTCAACATGTTAAGAGATTTAGAGCCATATATTACATAGAGAATAGAACATGATTTTTTATTATGATAACAAAATACTGGCCACAGCTTGATTAATGAGTAGGGCAATTTGAGAGTACTCCTAAAGGAAAGAGTCAGCACACACAAACTAAAGACAAGCTGAAATATTTTACAAAGCGTGATTGTTATTCTAAATTCACAATGAATCCATAACTGAGGAAAAGAATATTCAGCCAAGAAAAAGCGTTTAGTTATCATAATGAGAAGATAGTCCTGAAACTTTTTAAAGCAGTTATCGCAGACTTGTATTCTGGGAACAGCTACAAATCTGTACTAGTATTACACTGAGTGGCTAATTCTATTTTATGCTAATTACCAGAAAAGGGTAGCTTTCTGCTGACCATATTTTCAAGCCTATAGACTTCCAAAGTATAGCACTTCCATGTTTCAGATGATCAGAACAGTGTTGAACCTGTAACAGTTATCGATAAGCCCACACTGAAGAGTCAGCTATGACTGAATCACTTACTGATTCCCATTTCTCTTACTTAACAGCTATTGTGTAGCTTTTATTTCCACAACTGCTATTGCATTTATCTGCTTTTTCCCCTGCAACACTGATTAAAAAAAGGATATCTAAGGGGCTGAAAGGAAAGGGAAGAAAAGCAGATGTGTCAGAAAATGAAAGGATAGCTTATAACAGATATACAAGACAAGCAGAATTGGACAAAAAATATGACTGAGTTTAAGAGAGGATTTTCTAATTGAAAGAAATCTAGAAAAACGGCCAGGGAATGATTACAAATAGGAGGAACATAAAGGAACAGCTGAAAGGAAGCAGATGAGTCAACCTCGTGGTCTGGATAACAATAGAATTTGCTATCACTTTAAGTGTCACAGCTCAAAATTTAATTTCATTACAATTAAATTTTATGTAATTGTTCAGATTAGAAGTCTAATAAACTTCAGTGAGTGTTCTTTTTACAGTACCCTTGAAAGCACATGTAATATCAAAAAACTAAAATGAATAATTTTGGTGTAATTAAAAATAAAGACATATTACTCAAAAAATCCCTCTCTTTTTTTTTCCCCCAGTCTTTAGCTACCTGTAGGATAAAAATTATCAACAATCACTGACTAATATAGATTTTTGTTCTTCACATGCAGTGAGATTCCTCATTCTCTCAACAAAATGATCTGTTTAGCAAGAACTGCAATTTGTAGCTACAACTCCATAAGTATTTCTTGATTACCTTTCCTGGTAAATCACTGATTTATTGAATACCAAAGAAGATTCTACAATGAAAATAGAGTTTATGTTCAGATTCACCTTAAAACTTTTATTCCATTGCAGGCATAACATATCGGCATAACTATTAAAATAGACTATTGCCGATTTTAGCTAACTTTTGTAAAGGCATAAAAGATCCTTTAACTTAAGTGTTCTCCACAGGCAATATCTTTTTCAGACCTTTCTGGAGAAAACAGTTATTTACTGTTTCCTAAGGTAAAGCAAAGAAATGCTTAAGGTTTTCAACAACTCAGATTAATGTTAAGCTTGTGTTAGAAAAAGAAAACTTCTAATTAACTTTCCAATTCAATTTACTTTACATTTAGACTTTGAGTTTTGGAATTTTGGACTGTGGTTTTAGTACATGAAATTTGAAGGTATTAAGGAAGGATCTGTACCATACTTTGAGGCAGTAAATGACAATTTATCCTTTCCCTTTTAACAGTACAATTTTCAAATAATTCTTCTTTAGTGTGTAGTGCTGATCAGAAGAAAAGTTTTAAAATGCTTTGAGTATTTCTGCCGTCTAACCATCTACACATAGTATGACTCAAAATCTGGATACTATTAAGGCTTTTGGTTTTGTGTCCTTCACCCAAATCATTCACTAGATGACACTCTTGTATCATAGTAAGTTCTCTTGGTATGCAAGACATCAGACAGGCTCCTTAAAATGAGAACACAAATTTTAATGAAAATAATTAAAAACAGTGCTTTATTTTTTTCATGAAGTGCTGTAGAGAACAGTTCATACTTATAAGCTAATATTAAACTAAAGTTAAAACAGATTCAGTACAGCAACTACTGCTAGACAGCTGTCTTAAGCATAATGTAACAGGCCAGCAACTGTACATTTATCTGAAGCTGAGCTGTCATGCTCAAGACAAGATAAACAAACACGAGTTTTACTTTATTTTTTCCCATTAAATTATTGCAAATACTGCTCATGGTAGATTCAAAGTACAAAAACTGCTCAAATAGATTCTGCAAGAATGAGTTACTAGGTTTTTATACAACCTGAAGTAAAAAGCAAAGAACAAATTACAAAATGCAAGTAACTGCTTTCAACCATGGACATTTCTTTCACCTAATTAAATTGGGAGACTGAAGTAATGAATCCTGTTACTTTTTTTCTTAGAGCTTACCTGAGAGGTTAGGATTCAAAGGATTTCTCCAGTAACTTGTGAGAACTTCTTCTGTACTAATGGAAATAGTCACTAGTCACCATTATCAATTCTACGTTTATTTCTCCAGCCATTTTCCAGTCTCCCTCCTGGTTTGCAGACTTTAGTGCACCGCATGTGAAGGCTGCAGAACAGATTCAGTATACTTTTATTTCCTCACGTGAAGGAGGTCTATGAAAACAGTGTTTTCATAGACCAGTGTTCTTTGTGTAACTTTAGAAGCAGAATATATGACAATATAGTGGCCCTCTCAATTTGTAGCATGTATATAACCTGCAAAATTGTTTCACATAAGTTATCTACTGTTCTAGACCTGGTCTAGCACAGATGGTGAAAGTGGTCTAACATAGCAGAGCACTGTGAAGATTAAATTACTGTTTCTCAGCAAGGGACTTTGGCAATTATATAAATATCAAGACTATCACATCTATACAGTCCTCTTAACCTAGGAGTTTAAGATAGTGTATTTTACTCTTTTAAATAAATCTGTTATAAAATTCCTTTTCTGCAGAAGAGAGCATGGTAAACAAAGAAAATAATTCCTTGGTAAGTATTATAATTCTTTCTTTGTAAGAAGGATGTGCAATGCCACTTTTTTCTCAGAGTGGGTTAAGTATTTCAGAAAAGAAATTTACATCTATGCTTCTATGAAGATTTAAGTTTTGGTTTGCACGGGAAAAGTTTTGTAAGCCAGTTTGCCAAAACATTCATACAAGCAAAATAGTTCTTTTAGAGATATAGTATATAACCAGTTTCTAAACAGAAAAAGATATACTTGGAGTAGAAATATTTTAGTTGATGAAGTTGCATCAACGCTATGGCTTTCTATTATCATAGTTTTGTGAGTCAAAATGATCGTTGATTTCTTGGTGTCAGTTACCTAGCTGGAGTCATTATGTAACTATATGTATGTTAATAACACACTATAGTTTTTCATATATTTAGAGTGAGAAAAAAAAAATAGTTTCTCATTGTTTATGTAGCACAGTAACTCCTGAACATTTATTTTATGGATTGTGGCTTGTGCTGTTTTGAAGACATATATAGACATCACACACAGTTGTAGAAGCAAAATTCTATTGTCTAAATTCAAAGATATGATGGAGATCAAGCAGAAGAATAACACTGGCAGGCAAGGGAAGAAGAGAGAGAGAACTGGAGGTACGTGTACCCATGCACTGTCATTCACTGCCTCAGAGGAGGCACATGGGTGTTTGGGTGGTGGGAAGTGGCAGCTGCTGGAAGGAACCTGACAAACACGGATGCCTAAAGAGGTGCCCATCAGTGCTGAAATATCACTTCATGGTTGTGAGAGCAGATAAGGAGCGCCCAGCCCCTTGCCATTGAGAACACAGAATTTAGGTGCTGAGCATGCTGGAAAATAGTCTACACCCCTCTGTTCTAGGCTCTGTTGGAGTATTTCAGTGAAGCAGCGTAAGAAAGCTATTAGGATGTTTGCAGTTTTCTTCTACAGTTTAAATTAAATTCTCATGTTCTAAGATAACAATTTTTAAAGATAAATTTCATATATATGTATTATATTATTTATAGATATAAATTCTCTGAAATAAAATTAAAAAAAAAAGTCATGAAAAATTTTGTAGCAAATGAGTTTACACCAGAAAATAACACTGAATGCTGTAAACTTTGTTATGTCCAGTGACAGGTTTTGAGAGTTTATATCTAAATTCCTAGTGGGCGTTCCTCAGAGACAGTGAATCACAATTTTCTAGTTTTCAATCCATATTAGACCAAAGACAAATTTACAAATTCCATTTTCCTGTGGACTGTAAATAATGTTGTTTTGTAAACTTAGTTTTGATGTCATCTGTGTACTGCTAAATGTGACCCAGAAAGATGGAAAGCACAGTTTATACATTACATTTTGAAGTCAATTTCTATTGAATCTGTGTAAATACACAAGTTCAGAGGCCTGTTTTTGAACTTTAGGACGAGATCCGCAAAAGGCCTTGATGATTTAATTTTATCTTTGTCCAAGGTGATAGCCCTCAAAAACCTTGCTTATAATTTGTCATCTTCTGACAAATACCAAACTGTCAGGCGTAATCTGACACCCAGCTTTAATAGTGCCATCAGAAGTGGGAGCTGCTAATATTCTGCAAGGACTACTATGCTCAAAGCATGCCCAGATCACTAAGAGTAATGAGACACAGAACATGGAAGGATATTTATGAAAGGGATTTTATGAATTGAAATAAAGAATTACATCTTGAATTTAAGATGGTATTGACAAAAAAAATCCAAACGTATTCAGCAACTTAGACACTTAAATCCTTAAGTTTTCTATAGCATTCCTCATTTGCTTTTCACTATCGTTGTTATACTTAATTCACAATTAAAGCTGCTTCCCAAGAAATATCCTAAAGATAAATATTCCATCTTGGTTTTTTATGTTACCTAAGTAAAGGCAACCTAAAAGAAAGAAAATTTGGCTTAGTAAGAGTATAAAGCAATGTCTAAGTTACTTGCTTAAATAGCTAGAAAATAATGGTATGTCATTAGCTTTTTTAGTGTGCACTGAATCATGAACTTTTCAGCTCTCTGAAACTGTAAGAAAAAACATTTATAATGACCCCACTCTTCTTATATTTGTTTAAGGTCCAGGTATCTTTATTTATAGCTTTTGGGTAGGGTTATACTACCTGTACAAATATTGGCCTGTGAATAATATGTTTCTTTCTATGGATTTATTCTTTTTAGTTTCTTTTCTGATATTTATTGCCAATTTTTTTTCATGATAGGAGAAGCAGCTTATATGTAGATATAACCTAACATAATATACTTGAAGATGTCCAAATGAACAAATATACTACCTAAATAAGAAATATTGTTTACTTTTTTTTCCTTTCTGTGAGTGAATAACATTAAATTAATATGAAAAGCCATAGTCTTTTTTTGCTTGGTTACCTAAATGAAAATCCTCTGCAACTTGTCTAAAGCAACTGAGCTACTCTACATTCACGCTTATATAATAGAAAAAGAAATTCTTGGACATATTTCTTACCTAGAACAGTACAACACATTAAATAAAATAATCAATCAAGCAGATTTTATCTTTCTTCCAGTCAGTACATTATTAAAAAGACAACCAGAATATTATTGTTTCCCATTAACTACTGGCCCACTGAAGCAGGCTGGAAGTCTTAATAATTACAAGCAGACCAATATTTATGCATTTATTTTTAATCCTGTTTGTGAAATCAGCAAGTTGATTTTCCTTCTGAGAGACAAAGCAGTCTTACTCCAGCCATAGTCTCCTCATGAAAAAGTTACATTAATCTAAAACTTATTAACAGAGTATAAGAACGGTGGTATTAGTTCAGACCGAGGACCATTTAGTCCAGCATCCTCTTTCCAGCAGGGAAGGATGAAAAGATGCCAAGTTGCAAGAAGTTTACCTGAAGCATTTCCTAAGTAATCTACTATCATATATCTGCTTCCAGCTCAAAAAGTATCCTGAGCTTGATGTTGTTTATTTGTTTAGGATCCCTCTCAGTGGTTCTCCCTTGCCCAGTCTCACCTTGAACTGTGAAAAGGATAAAGCATATTTCTGACAAAATGTTTGTCTACAAATATTCTCATTTGCAAAACGTGCAATCAAAGCTTCGACATATAAAATCATTTTAAGAATCCTACCACAATGTTCGAGATTAATTGTGTGTTCTGTGTGCAGTCATGCACGCAAAACTCATGTTTACAGCATGTGAGGACAAAATAATTTCCAGCAGAACCAAAGGTAATATACATTTAAATAACAAAAGGAAAAAGGTACAGGATGTATTTGAAACATGAGCCTAGCTTAATTCATAATATGCAGGTCTCTTTCAAGTATTATAGAAGCAGTGCAAATTTACAGAAATGTCAACAATTTAGAATAATTAAGTTTTTTAACACCCTGATCCTTTACACTGATGAAAAGCGGGCCCATGCTTAAATAGGGAACAACTGCACTCCATAGAATGGTCAAATGTGTTTACTGTGGTGACAAGGAATGGCATTTAGGTAAATCTGACAACCACTTTCTAATATTAATTGATCCAGCATGAGTTACACATGAACTACTTAGAAAAATTCTTAAATCAAGAACTGGATCCAATACGTCAAAATACCTGTGCTTTTCAAAACACAGATTAATACTTGAACTAAAATAAATTCATATTATTTGTGATTTCCCGTCAATAATGCCCCAATTCAGACGCCTAATACAGTTCGAAGTGATGTTTGTCCTTCTACATTTTTAGGGATTTTTTTCCCTTCTAAGCATGCCATCTACACTGTACTTCTGCAGATCCGTTATCAACATTGTTGTTGAAACCCTTCAATCTCTTTTCTGCCTAACGAAAGTTGGTCCTCTTAGTCTTCATTCCTGGTGGACAATTGCATACTGCCAGTAAAAAGCAGACAAACATGTGGTCATCTTCAGCAGAAAAATGTTGGATATCTTGCGTGGGAAAACTGAAAACTTTAAACACAGTAAAAGGAGAGACACAGATGGCAGGAGAAATGACTGAAAGCATGATTAATTCCTCCTGTTCCGTTAGGTCAATTAGGTCATATGAATACGTGCCAAGTAATGGGCTTTTTTCCTGACCCTCTACAGCTTTCAGTCAACCATCTTTCTCCAAGCTAGTTAATTATGTATGTCAAGGATGTATGACTCTAAAGACAGTTCTTAGGTTGACAGTGCAAGCAGATGTCTCAAACAATGATTCAGAAATCAGCAAAAATGTTGCTGATAACTAGGCACTGGAAACAGCCCACTCTAAATCTGCTATTAAAATGAAAGTCCGTAGCACCAAACTTTGAGAAAGAAAAGCTGATATATATCTGCATTTGTTCAGAATAGGAGGAAAAAAGAGAGGAATAGTTTAAGCTATAAAAAAAAACAGGCAGAGAAGATGTGCTAACACAGGTATCTAATCTTTAGACTCAATTGTCAGCAGCAAGTGTCAACTGCTTGAGACAAAAATCTCTACTGACAGTTCTTACACTGAGTTTTAATTTTCTATGTTAAATTACTCTGCTCTATAAAGTGTTGATTGCTTAAGAAATATAGCAATGCTAACTAAGACTTAATAATTCCCTAATTACATTGCTCCCACACTGGTGCACACTTAAGCAGCAAGAGAGAGAGCGGCCAAACACACATGAATAATCATAAATATTTTCACAATGAAAATATATATCAGTAATTTATTACATCTACAAACATGAAATATCATCTCTTGTAATGACAGTTGTAGTCAATGCTTTGAAGTTTAGATGCTATGTGATGATAAACACCATAAAATATCTACCAAAATAAATTCCCTATTGGATTATGTCTTCCTTGGAATTCAAACACAATTTATATATAAATTGGTGTTCATTCCTTAGTTATGTCACGTCTTGTTTCTTTTGGGGTGTTTTCCTGCAGTAATTTGCTTCTCCTATTGCTGAACTTTGCCTGATCTTTTTCCACATACAAGATTTGGGGTGTTATGATGCTTTGTTTTTTTGAAATCAAGTATCAGCCGAGAATAAATTAGATAGTTTTATTGTAACAATTACTCTGCGGGCCCAGAAAAATATCAGTTATTATTAGAAATTCATGGATACTCAAACAATTTGAAAGTACCCTTCAGTCTCCTCTTAAGGACTAACGTTGCTAAATCTGGGCTTAACAACATTATCTTTGCCAGTCTTATTTTCCACTGGGGGATCGACAACCAAAGTAGTGTGGTTTCATCAGAAACTGTGCACTGCAAGATGCTGAGAGTTGGTTTGGAATGAATATTTCTTATTACATGGTAGAGGCCATCAGGTTTTCTGTTCAGTCTTGCCTTTGGGGTTGAGGGAGCAAAGTATGAATTTAAAATTACTTTATTTTAAGATGACCTCACCACTAATACTAAATTTCTGATGCAGCAAACATAAAAGATGAGACAGTCTTAGTTTTAGAAAGCTGATTTAGAACACTGGGCTGTAATGGACAGGGTGGGAAGAATCAGCGCAGAAGCAGGACAATCATCTGTTGTTATTCTTCACATCACTTAGTTCAACAGGGACCTAACATGCATAGAGATCTGGCAACCCTTGTTTTCAAAATTGAAGGCAGGTTTCATATTTACACAGATACTTCAGAAGGTAGGATGCTATATGGCATCACGATTCAGAATTCCCCTGATCCAAAGAGTCAGATTTTACCAAAATATGAGGCAAAACAGTACCCGTTCCATACTTCCTTGAAGCAAATCTTGTTTGATTACTGACAATATGGTTTTTAAAAACTAATATCTTGGTGTTTAAATATCATATCAAATCTTCTTTGATTTACTGACAACATGATTTTTAAGTACCAATATCTGCAGCAGGCTACAAGAGATGCATTAGTTGAAATGTTATGCTGTAGTCACAAGCGTCTCAATTTTAGGTAAATAATTTAGAATCTGCAGGGTTCCTCAGAGTCTGCATAGAGTTTTTGTTATTCTTCACTTTATGAATTACATGATTAATTACTATTTCATCGGCTGAGAATGATCAACAGGGAAATAATCCAGACATTAGATGTTACATTTTTATTTTGTTAAGTGTCTTAATGTTACAACATTATGTTTCAGGCTAGCAGATCCTTTCTTGTTTTTCCTGTTGTACCAAGGGAGGTATACAGCACAGTTTGTAAATATTTCTAGACTTAGCAATTTAAACAAGTTAAAAACAGTAGAAGGAGGATAAAAATGTTTTTTTAACATACTGAGAGCTGCTACCTCTTCTAAAGCGAGTGAAACAGGTGAGAGGAAAAAAAATAGCCCAAGAAAACTAAAAACTTTCACATAAGTGACTCCCTGAGGCACTCTTCAGGCTGTCAAGTCTCAAAAAAAATAGGAGGTAAAAATGTTGTTTCTAAATGAAAAATGTCCCAGGGGAAAAAAAAGCTTATTATTAAATGAAGGTTTACAATTTTTATGCCAACCGAGCTTCTGTATGTTAAAAGAAAGCCGAATAATGATGATATGGAATTGAATCCATAATGCTCAAATTCTACAAGAGCATTGCATAGGTAACTCTGTATGCACTCATTTATTTCATTTTTATCTCTGCATAGTCAGCTAGGGGATGTGAGAAGGCACAAAGCATGTATAGGACTTTTCCGGAGTGGATTGTTGACCCTTAATTCTGCCAGCCTTGAAGTCAGCTACACTTTATGAGTTGTACTGAAAAATTCACCTTGTGAATTCTTAAGCAGCTCTGAAATAATAAAAAGTTGACGAAGCTGTCAGGTGCAGGTTCTGCTCTTTTCCCCTCACCTTTCTCTCCAATATATGTAACTTTCTCCCACTACCTTGACCCAACTCAGGAGAAGCACGGAGCAAGATACAGCTTACTAACCTTACAGAGAGGACACCACAGCATTAGGCAGCTGCAGTCCTCTCCCTTTTGCATTCCCCTTCACAGCTTCCCAGAGGAGTTTTGCAGAATCTAGACCCATGTATATAAAGTGCTGCAGAATGTGGACTTTATCACAATCTGCATCCAACTGCCATATTTGAATTGTTGTGGTTTGAAACAAAACAAAACAAAACAACCCACAACAAAACAAGAACAACAAAATAAGAATCAAAGCATTTTCCACCAGAAATTCTAAGCACAGTAACAAGTGACTGGTGATCAGAAGTGCTTTTCTTTACTATGTTTGTGTAAGGTTTAATGAAAAAGAACAAAAGTGAACTTTGTACTGGGAGAAACTGCAAATATCAAGCACCAGCACCCTAGAGAGGCAAGACTAATTAAGCTACTTTACAAATTTTTCTGGAAGGGAAAGTTGTAGAGGACCACTACCTACTGAACACATTTTTACTGTCTCCAATATTATGGATCTTCCCAAGAAAAGTTATATGATGAACTTTTTCTTCCTAAAAAGACTAGGAACCAAATGGTCTGGAAAAACAATGAGGTAGCTGCAGGGCTTTTCCTTTGATGTGTTGTTCTTGAAAGGTCATTTGGGACCTTCCCATTCTTATCCGAGATGCCAGCAGATGTCTGATCCCACTGAAATAACTCCCCTAAGAAAGGCTAATTTAGCATAAGATGACTGCCCAGAAGCACTTCTGTGCCAGCTCTGGAGATGATGTTGTGAAACAATAGGTGTCCACAGCACAGGTTGTTAAATTGATTTAAATTAGTCACAGGGTTGTTTTGAAACTGAATTGAAGGTGAAACTTTCCAAAATCACTTGCATACACAATCTTATGAAATGTTAAGCTTTCAGCAATTAGTCACTGATACTGTCAAAAAACTCTCAGTAATTTTTGCAGTCAGAGCATGTTACCAATTATAAACTTGAAAGAAAAATCACAAAACTTTTAGTCAAGTCACACCAGTACCTAGGAAATATTAACAATTCACCTCACCTACTAGCACTATCTCTTAGTTTATGCCTTGATGGTCTTAAATTTGAAAACTCAAATGAGACAGATGGAGCCTGCAGCATGCTCTGAAAGCTGAGGGGAACAGGTCACTTTCCATGCAGACAGGGAAGGTGCACCAGGCAGGCAGCATCCCGGGCTGAACATCCCAACAGAAATTTCTCTCTTCTGCGCAAATTAAATGAGTTGAATCCCCTAGTCCAGCCACATCTCTCAACAGACAATAATAGAGAAATAGTCTCATTGGATTAAAAATATATGAGTGTCCGACATACATTTATCAATCACTTTAATGAAAGACAGCTGTATTCCTACTATCCATGACTAAAACTATTACGAGTTTTTTCTGCATACTTTGATGAATTTATGTCTAAGAAAACTTTCTATATGCAAAGTAAACTAAAAAATTGAATAATAAAACTAAGTAAAACATAAAATTACTGACCTAGTATTCTCGAGCATCTGGATATATTACTTACAATGTTATATTATCTTACAATCAACAAATTCTCAATTTAATTTTCCATCATCATAGTATCTGTACATCCACTACAGTACAGGATATGCTTTAGTTTTCAGTTTAACAGAATATTTAACTGTTATTTGTAGAACGCCATAGAAATGAGAAAAGAACAAACCATAACAAAACTGATTTTTCCAAGGATATTTGAAAAATAGTCCTGAAATGTCTACATACAAAAATTAATAAAAACTCAAAGATCACCATCTAATCACTAATTAATCTGTAGGATTGTCCTTTGCCTTTTTCCTCTTGCAGTCTTTTATTTATCAGTAAAAAAAACCTATGGAGAGATTGTTAGCAAGCCCAGGAGAGTATCTTGAATGGCATTATTATCTTTCATTTCAAAAAGAGAATTTAATGATACGTAGTCTATCCCAACATCACCAACTGATCAATATCAGTAATTTCTCTTCACTTATGAAAAATAGTAGCTCTTTCTGCTATCTTCATTCTCAGATAATCAATAATGAAAGCTGTTTGATGTCCTGTTTCACTGAAATACAGACATTCTAGCAAGTGAATTAGATTACCACCTCCAAAAGGAAAATCTTTTCTGAAAGCAAATTTCAGTAGAATAATGCTGATCCAGTAAATCACAAAATCATGCCACTAGGTTCTGTTAATATTTTCAGCTTTTCAGAAAAACAAAAAGAGAAAATTCAGGCTTGAGAATTTTGATTGACACAAGTCTGTTGATTAGGGAATACTATTTTTATACAGAGGAACTTGTAGTTAATTAGAAAACAAAGAATATGATACCTGTTTTGCTGGGATATGTAGACTCAGTCCCAGCACTGTTTTGGTACCTGGTATTTTGATAACCCACTTGCAAGGTTAAATTATAATTATGTAACCATGGTAACATTGTTGATGTAGGATTTATTTAAATATAAAAGATTGGTCTCTAAAGCCAGTAAGAATTGGGCTCCTGATGTACTAATTATTATGGTTAGGAAACATTTGAACAATGTCACTACTCAGCTGTTCCTACTGAAAAGATTCCAGATGTAGTTAAAGTCAAGAGAAGTTTAAACACTTAAGATTTAACCCAATAGCGTTAGTCATTTACTCATTCACTTGTTAGTAAACCTGACTAAAAATATCAGTGAGAGTTTATTGGAATTTGGATTATATTTCCACATTGCAAAAAGGTTCATTATAACTGGAACAACAAACATCTAGATTTGCTATATGGAGCTGTTTTAGTAACTTTTAGTACTCATAATCGAGGATACATTTGATCTATAATAATATAAGGTGGAGTGAGAGAAATAAATAATTAAAACTATAAACCAGAAATATTTTAAAGAATTTGCATCAAAGCAGATCAATTCCTAAGGTTGAACACAATTGTGAAAAAGTTAACTATTATATTGCACAAAGAACTAAATATTATAGGGACTAAGAAATGGTCTGCAGTTAACATTTTATATCACCTTCCTGTTATTGTGTTGGGATTGTTATTGAACCCTCCCACAGTTCCAGAACTTCATGGATTCACAAAGTTTATACTATTGGGACTGAATTTGTGTTTGAGTCTTGAAAGAGAAAGTTACTTTAGCCATTACCTTGAAATTAAGTGAATCTATGGTGACCTCATTGCAGTCTACGGCTTCCTCAAGGGGGGCAGTGGAGGGGGAGGTGCTGATCTCCTCTCTCTGGTGGCCAGCAATAGGATACCTTGAAATGGTAAGAAGCTGTATCAGGGGAAGTTCAGACTGCACATTAGGAAAAGGCTCTTCACTGAGAGGGTATTCAGTCACTGGAACAGGTTCCCCAGGGAAGTGATCATGGCACCAACCCTGTCAGAGTTCAGGAAGCGTCTGGACAATGCTCTTAGTCATATGATTTAGTGTTGGGTAGTCCTGCAAGGAGCAGGGAGTTGGACTTGATGATCCTTATGGCTCCCTTCCAACTCGAGATACGCTATGATTCTATGGTTCTATAATTACAATACGTTAATATTTCTGCTTGTATTTAATTTTCCCTAAATTTTCATTGGTATCAAACATGAAGAAACTGAGTAAAAACGTGTTCTTCTATTCTTTAAGGTCATTAGATGTAGGTAAAGTGTTTGTGATTTTTTGGACTTTTTCATATTGGCTATGATCTGAACATGGAGGAAATCAAACATGTCAGAAGTGACTAGAAATACAAAAGCTTCATACTGAATTACTGCAGTCTTGCATTTGCTTTTAGAGAGCAGTTATAACTCTTCAGAGTTGTTACTAATACCATAAGAACTACTGATTAATGAGAGACATCTTGGCAATTAAAAGTGAGCGGTTTAGACTCTGTTTTGATAGTACTTTTTAAGTTTATCTGTCTTAAATATAAAAAGGTATATGTTTAAGTTTAAGTATGTTTAAGTTTATCAGATAAACAGATATAAAGATGTCTTGGAAAAGTTATATAAAATACAGAACACAACCTCACTTTTCAGAAGTCCCTGAGGCTATGCTTTCTGAAGGATCTTGATGGCAAAAAAGCTCTTCTGTAGCATTAAAATTCCATCAGGTCATGGTGGTTTTGTGAATATATATTCAGCTAATCTCAACTGACCAATAAATAATTATAACAAGCTGAACATAAACGACAAGATCATAGCTACACAAATCATGTCTGAATATTTTCTCCACTTCACAGAACATGGGCAATCAAGCCTTTTTGGGACTTATTCCTGTCACCACTTACATGAGTCAAAAGAAAACAGCCGAAAGTCCTGTCTTGTAAATGAGAAGACCATTGTTAATCAATGGAAAAGCCTGCAGGTGACAAAAGGAATAATTCAACCAAAGACATGATCAGAGTTTGCTTGTGTCACGTGTGTGTTCAACAGTCACATATGTGCTGTTTTGAAATCAGCCATTACAGCTTAGACCTGGTGGAATATAACACAGATGAGGTATAAATAACTGTAAACTAGGCATAGGACTTCGTAAAACAAAACTCTTATTAAGTGGCTATCTCATCTCTTCTGTGGGATGGTGTGGAGCAGCCAACCTGAATGGGAGCATGCAGTTGCCAATCGTTTCTAAAATAAGTATACTAAAATCTCTTTAGGTACCTCCGTATTCTGTCCACATCTCACTTCTTCATCATTGTATGCACTTTCTAGTCAATTTTCTAAAATAGTTTAGTATGTATTAAGCCTTCTGTTTTGTAAAAATACCTTTGTAAGATTATAAATTTAAAAAACTGTAACACCATTCAAAATTAAAGATTATTATATAACTAAATAAACTGAATGTAATGTCTCATTTTGTTCATTTCTCCGTCGATTTGGAAGCCATCCTTTCCATAGTCTCCAAATTCTGCTCTTCTTGCAGTTTTTGTGTTTTGTGCACTGACTGTCTACTCTGGTATCACACGTATGTACTGTTCTCGGTGAAACTCCTTGGATGCAACTGAGGAAAAAATTTGTCATAATATAATATTACGTGGAAAATGTGTGGCTAGAGAAGAAATAATAAGCATTTAAAATGTTCTAGCTTGTCTTTAATCCTTGATTTTCTTCATATTCCAGGTTATTTCTCTTATTCTACTGATTACAGTTATGTGAATGCTATTGCCATTAATAATGTGGGGGTTTCTTTTCTGCAAAGGGCTTGTGTTGTGTTATGGATATTCAAGGTATAACGAATGATTCCTTGATTTACTTACATTTTAGACATGTTATGTATTGCCTATGTCTATGAGAAGTGCTCATAAATTTTAAAAAAGGGTCAAATGTAAGTTAATAAATTATAGAGTAATAGTCTGTGTACTTCATTTCTTTTAGATAGCACAAATACACAATGATTTTTCCTACCATACAATCAGTTAACGGTTTAACAATGAAAATGTTAGTATGTAAAACCTCATCTTTGTTATCTAATTCTGTTGACAAACCATAAAGTTGAAAGAAATTTGCGACTGAGCAGCTTTGGGAAGATCGCAAAAGATGCCTTATCCTCATTTGATCTTTTTCATTACTATACGTCATGAAGAACCCACCCCACTGTGATATGTACAGCACAAAAAGCACAGTAAAAGGTGGCACTCTAAGCAATCTGAATTATTCTCTATTTGCTGCATGATATGTATAAATTATTCACTGTTTTGGGTATACTCTACATAAGGCAGATACAATATAGAATATTGACTGACTTTGGACTGAAGCATGTCTTGACAGGACAGAGAGTACTGTCTTGTAAAATTAGATCCAAAATTAATACAAAAATACTTCTTTATAAAAAATATATATTTGGCTATGGCCAAATGTCTGGCATGGGTTTCAATGTTGAAAAGACTACAAAGAAGGAAATACATCTGCTAAATCCCATTTTTTGATTCACAGGGAATAAAAAGGTGGAACTACAGTGTGAAATGCTCCAAACAATTACCTGGAAGTGCTCCAAGGCCTTTTATCCTTTTTCCCCTTAAGTGCTAAAAGATTCTTCCTGCTTTGTGGATCTGATTTCTGAGATGTACAATGTACATGAATGTCCTGGTTTCGGCTGGGATA
>NW_009215121.1:0-284 GCF_000690835.1 Fulmarus glacialis
CGGGGCGGCAGCCCGGCTGTGCTTTTGTTCCCCCCCAGAGCAAAGCCTCTGGCCGGCGTTACACATGGCTCTGCACGAGCAGGTCCTTGCCATGGGAGGAAGGGTCCCGGTGTTGGCACGGGCACCGCGGTGACGTTGCTCGGGGACTCGGTGGCCTGGGAGCACTCCGGCTCCTGTCGCTGGCACATGACAGCAGTGCGTTAGCACCGATTTGCTCTGGATGAGACGCGAAGAGCCGCTCTCCCCGGGAAAAGGCCTTTTCCTACGGGCGGCCGCCGGCTTGG
>NW_009215121.1:333-11414 GCF_000690835.1 Fulmarus glacialis
GGGCTGCGCGACCAGCGAGGAGGCGCTGACGACCGGCTGGGTTTTCTGGGGGCAGGTCATTAGTTAACGCATCCGAGGGATGCATGGGAGAATAACAGCACATCAGTTAGGATGCTAATTCACTCGACTGGCAGCGAGCGCTGCGAAATGACAGCTTGGAGGGGTGCGGGGGAGGGTCTGAAAATGGCAGCAGATTGGTATTTTGAAAGGGGAGGGAAGTTTTATAATGATGAATAAGAAAGATGACATTTGGTGCTCACATTTAACTTGCATTGGCTGTCCGCAGGAGGGTCAGTGTGCGTAACCTCCCGTGATGAGGCCTGGGGCTGCCCAGCAGCTGACTGGGTGTGTACCCTTCAGACAGGAACAAAAAGAAAGGCCCAGATAATTAGGCCAAGTTGAACTGCAGGAGGTAGCCAGCTTCTCTGCTGCCTTTTGTATATTCATGACCCAGCTTGATTGATGGAAGGACAGTGTTTGGTGACACTGTCATTTGCAAGTTGAAAGGTAGACTACAGGCTGGAGCTATGCTCAGATGTGCCTTAAAGGGTCCTACAATAAGCTCATTTGGATGCTGATGATGTTCGCATCTGCATTTCTTTGTTTCTAACTGTTTCAGGAGGACATCTGTTAATTTGTATAGATTAGCTTGGATGCTTTCATTTAAAAACATCAAATTATGTAGCAGGACTGTTTATTATAAAAGTTTCCAGGAAAGTTTAAACTGATTCGGAAACCATGCAGAGCGTAATATTTAAAAGCAGGATTAAAAAAATAATAGTAATACTTATGTTCGCATTCAGCCTCCCATGCCCAGGAATTAAGACTTGTATTTCTGCTGCAACGTTATCAAGAAGCATTAGCAAAAGCATCTGTTGAATTATAAATTTCAGGATAAATGAGGCTTGCCAAATTTCATATCTGCTCAGGAGAGGAGGGCCTCCTTCACTGGACAGTGAAAGCCTTTATGTATGAAGAGGGGGGGAAAGTGAAATGTAATTAATTCAAGAGGGAAAATGCTTTTACTGGGTAATATTTAGTCCCATATTTCAAGAATAATAGTGCTTCTGTCAGAGAAGTTACATTTTTTACAGGTATTGCTTTCAGAGAGATAGCGGGATGTGAGTTGGGAGGAGGTTTCACGTCTTGGGTCTGGCTGCCCTCGGTGTAGCAGCTGGTGGCTGGCACACCAGAGGAGTCCTCCTCCGGCTCTGTGCACGCCGGGACGGGGCCCCCCGAGCGGGTCCCTTCCCGCTGGAGCACGCAGCCACCTCCCAGACCCAGCGCAGCTGGGAAGGCAGCAGGGACGGCTCCGGCTCACCCCAGCTTCAATCCAGCGCTCGGCCTTTTGCAGTGACCTTTCCTCGTACGCCCCTTCCCTGGGACCTGCCTGCGGCTGCTGCAGCCATAAAACCTGGTCTTATTCCGGGTACTTTCAGCAACATTAATTCACGGCCGAGCAGGCTCTGCTCTTGCACTTCTGCTCAGCGCCGGGCATCTACCTCCCAAGGAAGCCTTCGCCATCCCAGCCCATGAGGCCCAGAAACGTGCGAATTGGGTCAGGAGACCACCCCGGGCTGGGGCAGACCTGCTGCGGGGACACTCGCCTGCCCGCTCCTCCTCGTGCCCCTGAGCCATGGTGCATGGCCATGCTGGCAACAGCACTGGCCCAGCACTGGTCTGCTAAGGCATCTTCCTGAACTGCACTTGGAAATTTATGCCTGTGACTGCCATCTTTGTATTTACTCCAATTAACACATAAACCCTAATTACCCAGATCAAGGGAGCTGGGAGTCCGTAAATGGAGAGCGACATGGCAGAGCTTGGCAGCTGCCTGAGCACCAAGGTGGCCAGAGATAGGGAAATATCAATTCAGGGGACACCAGCAGCAAGCAAACATGAGGGACCAGGGCCGCAGGCAGCCCCCGGTGTCGGGGATGGCCCGAGATGTGCTGGTGCTTTTGAGAGGTCTGGGCACAGGCTGGGGGAGAGTTTGGGGCCAGCCCTCACCCCTCCTGAGCCCTCCATGCGGACATGTGCCATGTCCCAGCACATGGCCCCACCAGACAGAAATGCCTGTCACCCCCAGCCTGATGGGCACCCACAGGGGCGGAGGGCACCTTCCCTGCTCCGTGCCCCGCAGCGCTGCGTCCTGGCATGCTCCAGGATCCTGGCAGCCATCCCAACGCCACGTGCGTGTCCTCCTGTCAGATTTATAGGATGGAGATCAACGGAGGGTTTCTAGGGCAGCCAGCATGGTGACAGCATCCAGGAGCCATGCTACAGGGAGAGGGCAGCCCTGGGCAGAGGTGCGCCATGCGTGTGGGCGGGCACCCAGGCACCCCGCACCGGCCACCCACCGCAGCCCAGCAGGACGCTTGGGGCTGGCGTGGTCCATGGGGAGCGGGACTGGGTGCAGGGAGTGGGGCGCAGCCTGCACGCAGTGGCTGGGGAGTGCAGCATGCTGAGGCAGGGTGTTATGATCGCAGCATATGCTGGCTATTAGTGTGCCTTTTATTTAATTTTTTTTTTTAATACAGTTTACATTGCTAGTGGCGGTGCAGGCTTAATTGCTACCTTGCCTGAATGCAGCTGAGTTTTGTAGTTACTCAAGCAGGAGGTTTTTAAAACTGTGAAATAGTTTCCCTTCCTGCATGCCCCCAGATCAGGTAGAAAATGGGGAAAGAACTGCTAAATGATGTATTTAGAAAAAGCTGTTCTACAAGAGTATTTGAAACATTACAGATCTGCCAGAAGGTCCATTAACATAAATGTTTAACTCAGACACACACAAACTTATGTACCGAAATGAAAATGTTTCATGCATTAATTTGCTGCAGAAGGTACTAACATAACAATTAGAACAACATTCTGCCTGCTTATACTTAAATTTCCTGGGGCAGCGTTTCGGTGGTAATGCATAGTGTTGATACAGGATCTCCTTGACTCTTTGCACAGCACACCACAGCACTGCAGTTCATTCTGTTAAATCAAATTCTTACAGTTTGAAACCTGGTGTCGAAGGAACTGGGAGAGATTGACAGTAACACAGAGTTTTGGGAAAGGGGGTGCTGGCTTTGGTGCCCTCTCCGGTAGCTGTACACAGATCAGCGTGCCCACGCTCCCGACATCCCACGCTATGTTGGTACACTAACAAAGAAACCTGCCTCTTCCTTTAGCTTGCTTTGAAAGTGCATGGCAATGATAGTTAAAATAAAGCAGAGAAACCATCAAGCCAGCTAGTATAATGCTGGGCTCATTTCATCAGTGCTCCTGCTTTGGTTCTGTCACATTCATCGTTTTTGCTGGGCTCAGTGTTTTTTCCCGGCCCTGTCTTGCAGGACGGTCTGCCCTCTCGGAGGATATTTGAGTGCAGAGTACTTTCAGCATGCAAACACTGGCTTCGCTAGCTGGGAATATGGAAACACCAGGGGCTTCCATCCCAGTCCCGCAGCTCATGTGGAGCTGGGTTTTGTTGTTGGCATGCTGATCCCGTCACATGGTGCTGCGCTGCAAACCTCCGACAGCCGCGGCGCGGGGTGGGGGAGCAGCAACTGCAAACATTCCTCCTCCGAGCAAATGCTTGTCCTAAACTGAGCACCGTAGAATAAAAATGGAAACATAAAAATAGCAGTTGGAAAGATAAAACAGCATTTATAGTACTAATAAAACCGTTGTGGCTTCCACAGGAAAACATGCTTTGTAACCTAATGCTTACCTGGAAGACTGTCGAGTTTCTGAGAGTTATAGCTGTTTTTGTAAGAGAAGCACAGAGATTTGCTTCAGGGCTGAGTGATAGATTCTCCTGCCTGGAGCATCCCAGTGTGTTTATACATGGCTTGTATGGCAGCTTTCATAAGACATTTACCCCATGATTTGCGATGAGCTTATGTGTGAATAATTAATGGCAATTAATCCTTAATTACAGTAATTAGGCAAGTCACAGGAAATTAAGCTGCAGCTGGAGAAGACCATGCCTGGGAAGAGAGGATTGGGGGCTGTGTGAATGTGCCATTCACTGACAACATTACGAGGATGAGCAGTATTCAGCAGCTTTGGCATTTCTATTGGCAGCCTTGGGTAGGACAAGAACGCTCAACATTAGCAGCAATCTATAGTTGTCTACAAGAGTTTTTAGTTCAAGTGCCAAAATGTTATGTTGCATATGGTGATTATCTAAGTTTATTGGTTGCCATAATTCAAATGGGTGTAATTGTTTTTGGCTTGATAGTGACATTAGAAACTGAAGCTTTTATGTGTTCATAGGTTCTGCTGGCATCAGCCATGGTTCAACTTCTAGAAACAATTCATCCACGTTTGCAATTATGCAAAGGGATACTACAAATGGCTTGAAATTAACGGAGAAATTTTAAATGATTAAAAAAAAGACAACGGCAAAACTGGCAGTTTCTTAGTTGAGCAGCTAATTACTTTATTATTAGCTGCCTTTCCCATTAAAATGAGGCTTGCACTAGGTACAGTGTGCACAGAGTCTGCTGTCTGGTTTGGGGAGTGGGACCAAGTGGGAGAAAAATGGAAGTGCTGGCAGGCAAGAGTTTGCAGGCAGAAAAGCCCCATCTGAGAAGATCTCATGTGCTAATCCCGAGCTACGCCATTGTACTTGAAAGCCGATCTGTGCTAGAAGCCTTTTGCCCTGGGCAACCCACAGCGAGGCTGTTTTGCAGCTCAAGAGCAGCAGCCTTCCCCATCATTACTGTGCAAAGTTTTTAAACCTCATGATTAAACATGTTCCAGTAATTTACGTTTCCAAGTGGCGATGGTGGTGCCAGCAACAATCTGGGGCAGAGACATGGAGGGAAGCACACATTAGTATCAATGAAACCTACAAAAAGCAATCAGTAATTTATGAGCTTGTGGAAAAATGCCCACATGTTCTCATCAAATTATAGGGTTCCTATAATTTACTCAGTGACTACAAGGTGCACGCTCCCAAACCTGCTGTGGTGTGTTAACTGAACCTCTGATTAGATTTAATCCAAACAACTAATCTGTTAAAGGGTCCTGAATAAATAGGCGATATGGCCAGGCCAGGGTATTATTTCAGACTAAGACGACAACTGATGAGGAGGTCAGCCAATTACACACTAAAAATGTACAGTAATCTGCTGCAGGTCAGGTACGTTTACAGCGACCCAGCCGAAATACTGCATGTATGCCTTCGGGTGTCTTGCGCAGTGCGAGTATCTAGCAGGGAAGGCAGGAGGAAGATCTCTTACATTTTAGAAATAAAAGCCTGTAGCCAGATGCTTGTGAGATCTGTACTTGTTTGTAATACAGAAACGTGTAAAAACTTCAGCTCCTTGCATGTGGAATCTAGATCAATTTTTAATTTACTTGTACGCATGGATGACTCATTTGAAAAAGAAAATTGTGGCATCAAAAAAAAGACATTTCAGTGTGCATAGGTTGCTGCATTTATCTGTTTCTCATGCACTCCGGAATGGAAATAAGTCACAGTATCTTAATAATGGTCTTGATTTTATAAATGATTTTTCCCCTTGAAATAAGCAATCCATTCATTTTAATATGTAGAATTGGTTTGCTAGCAGGGCGACAGTTTAAAAAGACTTCCAACTGTGACACAAGTGCAACCATATTGCTTCCTATTACTCGCTAAGGTAGTTGTTTAGAAGAGAGAATGTTCTCCCTGGAAATGTTTAAAGTGCTGTAATTTTATTTAGGATAATGAGGATTTATAACAGTTTTACCATATGAAAACCTGCCTTTAGACAGAGCGAAATAGGCGGTTGCGGTTATTGAGTGTGCTAACGGTGGGGTTTTGTGCGTGGTGAGGCGAGGGGAGGTGTTTGTGTCTGGTCGTGCAGCGTATCCGTCACCGGGCCCAGAACATTCCCCACCGCCGCGTGGGATAATTCATCACGAACATGTATGGATTTCTCTGCTTTAATCGCTCTAGATGTTAATTAAAATCCTGTTTTATAGAATATTTTAATTTCGAGATTTGCCCAGCTGTACAGCCTTAGCTATGTGTCAGGATAGAGCCGTCTCATAACAAATAGCTGAATTTAAGCCTAGACGGGAATTCGGGGAAATTCCAGCCTGGTGGAAGTCGCGGGAAGTTTGGCCACTGGTGTAAGGGGGATCGGGACTTCAGCGCTATGTGCTGCTTCTCTGCTTTGCTGTAAGGTCGTCTACATTTATTTTTGTTGTTAGGCCTTTATAAATTTTTGCCTCATTAAAAATGCTTTCCTTTTATTACTAATTCTGCTTCCCATGCAGCACTGGCCGAGCTGAGCTGGTATCAGGGTACTGGCTTAACAGTACATTTAATGCCCTGTTTATAAATATAAAGGAGAAGGAACTGAACTGTTACAGATTTTATCAGGTTTTATCTCCTCCCTGAAAATCTTAGCTCTCAAAACATTTCTAATTTCCCTTATTTGAAGGCTCAAACAGTTTCAAATTACTGCCCGTGGATTGTTCTTGACATCGAGAATGGTAAATTTGAGCTGTGGAAACGCTGGAATGTGTGGTGTGTGCTTTTCCTGAACAAGGGAATTCAACGGGTAAATTACAGTCATTTACTTGGAGTGTAATTTACTGAGAGCCTTTAGGCAAATGCAGGAGAAAGGACAGCAGAACAGAAAAAATAGCTAAAACAGGGGGCTCCCCCTCCCTATTCACATGAAATACAATCTATATTCACGTGACAAGGATAATAAAAACTTTCTTATTTAAAATACATATAATTCTTATTATTTTTCCAATTCATAAGGCAGGCATTTGTAAGTATGACTGATTTATGTGAAGATAAGATTTTAAATCTTGCTAAATTATCCACACATCTTCTTAGCATTGTATATTTTGCATATATCAGTATCTGCATGCAATCATCCCATATTTGAAATTGATAAAACTGTTAATTTTATGCCTAATAACAGATCAAGTATCTGAAACTGTCATCAAGCTAAATGGAAATTGCTGTTTTCATCTTATGGAAATATTCAATATTTAATCAATTTTTAAAAAATAAAAATGTTTATCTAATGGAATCTGCAGCAAAGATAAGCACTTGAATTTTTATTTGAAATTAGAGCACAAAAATAAATACCAGCATATTTTTTCTTCATTCAAATGGTAGAAATATGGTAAAGAAGCAGCCAACGTTTTGTAATCTCTAAGTATGTGCACATGTAGAATAATTCTCAGGAAGTATTCTGACCAAGGCTTTCAGGGAAAGCAGTGTGCATTGTAGTAATTGCTAAGCAAACAGAAGGCAGTGTTGTAAAGTGGTTTTGTATAGCATATTGTAATTTGACACTTAAGTTGTGCCCTGCATTACCCTGTGTCATAATTGATGGCTAAAGAAAAGCACATGCTATGCTAATCCTTTGTTAGAATAGCTTGTTAAATTGTGGTTGCCAATTTAAAATAAACTATGGAATGCTTGTCTATATTTTAAGGTTTGTAGTCTACAGTTTTAAACAGTCATTTTAAAGCTGTTTTTCAACTTTATGTTGCATGCACACTAGTCTGCCTTTGCACACAAGGTCAGCATGTTCGCTAGTTTAATAGCAGACCATCAAGAACAAAATCAATGAGCTGCATGTTTCACACTAGTATCACAAGGGATTTTCCCATTTATAGCACATTTGTGTACTGATCCCGAGTTTAAAATGACAATATTGATGCCCTATTAGAGCTGTGCCGAAATGGACATTGTAGGGTTGATGCTAAAAGTTGTCTGATCTCGCTCTTTTCCCAGACTCGCGTTCTACTTTTTGTCTAGCTTAACAAATATAAACAAGCCAAGACAACCTCCCTGCACCTCGGCGCTGAGAGGGGCTACGCCCCACGTTGCGTCTTTGCAATCGGTGGAATTTCTTGACTGCAGATTTCAAATCAAGATCTTTCCTAGTTGGTGCGAGGAGGATTATGAGGCTGCGTCTAAACAATCATCTGCGTGCTGATTACTGAAAATAAAGTGGCATTATTGCTTATGGATGAGATAAGGCAGCTCTGCCCTGGGAACACGCAAGTGCGAGTTGTGTGGGAATTTTATGAGTCCTGGTGCGGAGTAATCAGCTGCCACCAGCTCTAATGGAAGGATAGCTCCCCGATCTGCGGGGGAATATGTCCTGTGCCACGGAGAGGAAATGTTACTTCTGCATAAGAAAATGATTTAATGTTGGTAGAAGGGTTATTCATTTATAAGGGATTAAAAATCACTTCAATATAATACCTTTAATTTGGAATAATGGTCTGTGGGGCTGTTTCCTGTCTAAAATAAACCGTTTGACTGGCATGGTCATTTTGATCCATTCAGTTGTATGGTATATTAGAGGGGATGAAGGTATTATTTTCAGTTATTGTATATTCAGTTAAACTGCTGAGGTCCTGCAGTTGGCGTGGTCCTCAGTCACGGGGTGGCAGGGAGGTGTAAGGCTATCCCGTGGCCCACGCCTGACCCTGGGGAAGCCGGATTCCTCGCCTGCCCCGGGAATCGAGTCACCGCCCTGCCAGAGCGCGGTGGCTCGGCTGCCCGGCACGGCGCGGGGGGCAGGACTCGGCAGCACGGAGCAGGGCTGCTTTTGTTAATTGCGTTAATGGGAGTAAAGCAATTAAAAGTTGAAGCCTGGGCTGTGCAGAATGCTTTTGGCTTTGAGGGATTGCAGAAAGAAAAAAAAAGAAAGCAGGAAGCCTTTGCACTTGAGCTCTGTACATAATTAGCTGTGTTACTTTCTGAAGAGCCAGCGCTGTGTGTCGGAGGTGGGTGACACTTTGTGCAGCCTGGACCCCAGTGGCTGCAATCACAGGGCTCGCCCTCCTGCCGTGACACCCGGACTCCTGGAGCCCAGAGCTTCCTCTCGCACAAACCTCCTTCGCAAGGCCCCTTTGGGGTGGCTGCGCTCATTTTGGGCACTAATCCTGGACAAAGAGGGATGGCAACTGTGCTGCATGCCATCCGAAGGCACGCAGGTGACAAAACATGTTCACCCTCACTTGAGCTGCCCACAGATCAGTCGTGTGTCCTCTGGCAGGGCTTGATTTGTCTGTTCACTGGGAAGTAAACAAGCGGAGAACCAGCTTGCTCTGATTCAGCAGACAAGGTGTCACCAGTTCTTAGGATTTAATAACAGATTTTGCTATGTGGGATGCTGGTTTTGTTCAAGTTTCAGGTTTTGGGATCACCAGAAAAACTCAGCTTCCTAGTCAAAAAAGACTTGGTCTTCAGTCTTTACAGACACATTGAAAAGGCTGAAAAGGTGACCCAGAATCTCCAACGCGGGAGGGCAGATTAATAGGGTCCGTATTTATTACTGCGAAAATTCTCACGCTTTTTAAATTAGCACCGATGGGGAGAGGAGGAGAGAGGAATCTGACGCATATTTTTGTGAATTATAATATTAGCAGCTTGGTAAAGGGCAGCATTCTCTTCTCTTCTGGCAGAAGATCTGACCAGTGCTGCTATGCCTGGAAGCACTGGGCAATAAAGAGAGATTATGCAAAAATCCCCAAATTCAGAAAAAACATACAAAGACGTGTCTTTCAGTGTAACTAAAGAATAAACAGCAAAGCAAAATAAACAGTGCTTGCAAATTTACTTTTGTTACAGATCAAAAATACAAGACAGAGCACTATCTGGTAGTAAAATACAAGCAGAATTAATGTGAATAAACATTTCCAGCATGTCTGTTTTGGAAAAAAGGCATGCTCTCCTCGCGATGTTTGGTACAAAGTACTGATAACATAGCTGAATCCTGCTCTCCTGCTTTAATTCTCATGTATTTAGTGCAGAACTGCTGTCTGGTTTACTGGGAAAGAAAAGGAAAAAACCAACAGAGCCAATTTTGATTGGAACAGGCAGGATTAAAATGCAGGATTATCCCTGCGAAGGGCTATATTGGGTATGTGGCTCACTGACCTTTTTGAGGAGCGAACGTGTGTGGAGTTGTGCTAGAATAAATCCTAATGCCCGTGAACTTCCCATGAGCAGGCAAACACGCACACAAAGGGTGTCCTGGGCGGTGCTCGTGGTTACCTGTGATCAGTACTGGGGCTTGTGTGTGTGTGTGTACATTTAATTCCAGTTCTCAGCCCAAACAGTGTCTTTGTATGAATAAGTGCCTGGAAATCATGTTCCTATAGGTTCTGGTGATATAAATAATGTATGTGGAGAAGCTCATAAGTGAGCAGGCAAACATGCACACAAAGGGTGTCCTGGGCGGTGCTCGTGGTTACCTGTGATCAGTACTGGGGCTTGTGTGTGTGTGTGTACATTTAATTCCAGTTCTCAGCCCAAACAGTGTCTTTGTATGAATAAGTGCCTGGAAATCATGTTCCTATAGGTTCTGGTGATATAAATAATGTATGTGGAGAAGCTCATAAATGTAAGCTCGAATTTTCCTCAGTAGTTTTTGTTCTCAATCACCTTGATGAAACAATCTTGAAGGCGCTCTCCTTTCCGTGGCATTTGGAATGAGTCCCTGACAGGCTGATTTTCCACCCCTGTTGTGATGCTGCTTTCTCTAGTTAATATTCCTCTGTAAGTGTCGTACCAAAGTAAACCAAAGGAGCCCAGCTCATGACACTAAGGCTGCATTTGCATTAATTATGCAGTCAGGGCTGGTGAGAAAATGCTGTCACAGAGAGAGAGGCAGTAAATGAGAACCCTCCGAGTGCGCCTGAATGAAGAGCATTAAGTTCATTTACATGGGAGCTGCTTTCTCTAGTTAATATTCCTCTGTAAGTGTCGTACCAAAGTAAACCAAAGGAGCCCAGCTCATGACACTAAGGCTGCATTTGCATTAATTATGCAGTCAGGGCTGGTGAGAAAATGCTGTCACAGAGAGAGAGGCAGTAAATGAGAACCCTCCGAGTGCGCCTGAATGAAGAGCATTAAGTTCATTTACATGGGATGATTAATGACTTAAAGGCAGAGTGGTTGTGCTGACAAAAAGACAGCCAAGATCCCTTTGGTATTAATAACAGCAATAATAATTAATAATATCCCACTAATCGGGAAGCGCATGTGGCCCCGAAGTTGGCGAGGCCCTGCCCGGCGGGAAGGCCGTGGCCAGCCCGGCCTGGCGCAGCGC
>NW_009215122.1:0-818 GCF_000690835.1 Fulmarus glacialis
TG
The DNA here is from genome assembly GCF_000690835.1 of Fulmarus glacialis. Classification (NCBI taxonomy): domain Eukaryota; kingdom Metazoa; phylum Chordata; class Aves; order Procellariiformes; family Procellariidae; genus Fulmarus; species Fulmarus glacialis. The sequence continues at coordinate 3 of NW_009215122.1, forward strand.
GACACCCACTGCGGGCTGCTGTAGCCAAAACTTTAAGTGGGCTCAAGAAGCAACTAAGGGAAATTAGTAGAAGAAAAATTGCCCCAGGTGCTGGCCCTGGCCTTGCAGTGGCTCCCGGCCGTCCACCCCACTGTGCTGGTGGGCTGACCAAGCCCCACAGGATACAGGGCTGGGTGAAGGTCACAAGCCCAATTTTCTCCCGGAGCCCAGCTGGATCGCTTCCTCCCTGTGGTTTTAAAAACTCAGCGTAATTCCCCCTTACCCGTGCCCTGCTGCTGGGAAATGTCTGAGTGGATTTCTCCCAAACTTCCCATAAATATTCCCACTCAGAGGACTGCCAGCCCAGAGTACACAAAAACTGAGTCAGGCCCCAGAAGCCCCCGCAATTCCTTCTTTTCAATGCCGGGGGCTTTTGCTCATGCACCAGCCCCTGACCCCACTGGGTGCACTCACTGCGCCGCTCCCAGCACTTCCCAAACTGTGAGTTGGAAACCTGCTGCAGGGTGAGGGGACTCCCAGTGATGAGAAAAACATCAGCAAAACCCATCTGTGGCTGCCGGAGCTCTGGCTGGGCTGAGACCGGGCTCGGGTGGGCAGCAAGAGGGGATGCTGTGCAAACCAGCGCATCTGCACGCTGCCCTTTGCAACGGGAGAGCTGGTGCTCCCGACCCAGCGCCCGACCGAGCCCTCTCTTCCAGGTCGTGTCTCCCCTGCTCCTGAGCAGGGAGAACATGGCGGGCTGGCCCAGAGTGGTGGTGGAGGACGTTGTGCGACAAGCCCACCGGCTGAAGAACGAGATGTTCGTGATGGGCGGGA
>NW_009215122.1:1051-1451 GCF_000690835.1 Fulmarus glacialis
AGTGGAGTGGGCTGCAAGCGGGTGTGCGGGGCTCCCCTGGGGCAGCGGGGCTCCCCGGGGCGGTTCGGGGCCAGTGCCAGTGCTGGAGCATAATGCCTTTCAGCCTGGCGGGGCCTGTGGACGTTTCGGTGCTGCACTCCATCGAGACCATTGTCATCGAGTGGTCCCACCAGATCAGAGACATCCTGAGTGAGGACTCAGCGCAGCCGCTGCTGGAGGGGCTGCACCCCCTGCCCAGGGCAGAGTTCAAGTTCTGGCACACCAGGATGGTCAACCTGCAGTCCATCAACAACCAGGTACCGGCTCACCCACGGGCGGCTGGCAGCCACGTATCCCCCGTGCTGAGCCCCTGGTGCTGAGCCCCCCAACTTTTCACTACCCTCCTCTCGCGCCCAGCGTG
>NW_009215122.1:1566-1935 GCF_000690835.1 Fulmarus glacialis
CGGGCAGGCCTCCCCCTCCCCGGCCGGGGGCCTTCCTCTCTGGCCCAGGCCTGGAGGAAGCCAAGGACATCAGCCTCCACCTGCAACCACTTCAGATCCTGCTGGAAGAGATGGAGCAAGTGGATTACTCGCAGGTAAGTTATATGTGGCAAAATAACCAGGCACTGCCTGGCTTCCTTGTCGGGTAGAGGCGCAGTGCCGAGCCCCAGAGGCTGCATGCGGGTGCGGATCCACCCTGGCTCTGCCCAACCCTCGTTAGCGTGGCCACGGCCTGGCACTAATGAGGCTCTGCTCCCACAGCTGCAGCCCTACGTGGACAGGGTGCTGTGCAGCGTCCGCCTCCTCCGGGCTAAATCCCAGCACTACAGC
>NW_009215123.1:0-12937 GCF_000690835.1 Fulmarus glacialis
TGCACTTGGTCTTGTTAAATTTCATATGACTGGTGATTGCCAGCTCTCTAGTCTATCCAGATCTCCCTGTAAGGTTTCTCTACTCTCGAAGGAGTCCACAGCGCCTCCCAGTTTAGTATTGTTAGCAACCTCATTTAGTGTACATCTGATTCCTGCATCCAGATCATTTATAAAAACATTAAAGAGCACTGGCCCTAAAATTGAGCCCTGGGGAACCCCACTGGTGACTGCCCACCAGACTGATATAACACCATTTGCTACTAAGTGGTACTACTGTTTTTAAAATAATAATTGTAGTCTGTAAAAAAAAAAATCCTACTTTTGATTATTCAGTATAATATCTGTTTGAAGCATGGTCAAGCTTACAGTTCTTGCTAGTATGTCAAAGTTAACAGGTCATACAGAAGTTGCTTTCTCAAGCTGCTTTTCTGCAATCCATATAACTTAAAAGGTCTGGGTACTGTCAGAAATTTCAGAGGAAATTTTACAAAGTTGATGGTAACATCCCTTTTGTTTTGTTGTTTTCTCTGTTGTATTTCCAAAATGTATGTTTTGCCTCTTGGGGCATCATTTGCACAGGAAGAAGTTGCATTCCTCTTTATCCTCAAGCACTCTCTGAGCAGTTCTCTGTATAACAACATCCTCCTATTTTGGATTCTCAGTGTTTTCACAGAAGGGAGGTTTTATGTATGTATAAATATATATGTTTGAAACTTTTATGAGTGTAACTCTAATGGAACGCATTTATATGCAACAGTGCATTTTTGTGTTCACTTCAATTTATCTTTCTTAACTGGAAGATAAGGGATGCCAACAAGGAAGGCTTTTATACCAGCTGCATGTAGAAATATTTTGCCTGCCTAAGCTCCACTAGAACAAATTATGCCTTTAGATGATTCATCTAAACTATTGGAATCATCATGCTTTTATATCAGTTCATTCATATTTTAAAAGGGAGACATCAATACAATGGTGTTTTATGAATTTTGTAGCACCCCACAAAAGTGATCTGATGCTGCACTTTTATGTCTATTTTTATGCTTGTTACTTACTCTGCAACTTCAACTTGACAATAAATGTTTCCCCTTACATTACAATCTCTTTTTTTTTTTTTTTCTTTTTTTTTTTTCTGGTTGCATTTTAATTTGAAGTTTTCTTTGATTTAATCCAAAATGTTCCTTTTCTGGTTACTAGATAACATTTTCCTAGTATGTGTTTGGAAAATAACTCAGACTAATGATTTCTCTCTGTTACGTTTCATTTGAACATCCTAAATTTTTTAATTTTAATTTAATAAAAATATATGTGTTAGACCATGGAACAACCAACTAATGACACACAATTAAGCATATGTGGATAACATTGCCTGCTATGGAACTAACATATATAGCAAAAAGCTTTTAATTGCTTTTCTAGAAATAGACTCCTTAATTATTTTTTGAAAATAAATTTTAAAAAAGTAAGCAATTTAAAATGAAAATTCTGCTCTGCTCTTAAAACAAATCTGGAAAAAAGGCTCAGAAAAGTAGTAGGAATGTGAGGTCAGGTAGAAAATTTGTAATGAAATGTTTGAGATGGAACAAATATATAAACTATAAATGTGTAAAATGACTTTAACAGAAAAAAAATTAGGCTCTTTGTCAGTTGATTGTCATTGAAAATTAACTTGGCAACCTACAAATCTTTGTTACCAGAGATATAGATGGCTTGGTTTTAAGTATTTTAAAAAAGAACAGTAAGAAGCTTTTGTCCGCATAATTTCATCAAAGCCAAGTTTCACAGCTCAAAACTGGCACTATTTAGTACCATAATATAATGCTGTACTGTTTACACAGACACTGTTTATATTCACACATCAGTCCATGCAGAAAAGAGCAGCTTTTTTTTAAGAACATATGTTCCAGTATTGTATACTGTTTCCTCCTATGTATTCTCTATATCCTGGAGAGTTCAGGGATAGAGACCCTCGTTCCCATCACATAAACAATTTATGTGATTGGCAAATCAGAAAATGTTCAATCACAAGACAGCTATAAAGATGTTTTTCATCTCCTGTAACAGCAGGATGCTAACAGGAAAGCTAAGAAGACCAGAAAAAGAGAAAAAAAAAAAAAAAGAAAAAAAGCACAGGGAAAAAAAGGGAAAAAGCCCCATTGATTTGTTGACAGAGGCCTCGCAGCTGTCACAGTAAAACACGGTTCTCTTGCAGTTAATCAATGTCAGCCTCCAACCAAATCGCTCTGCAGCCCAGATGAAAAGCAATCAAGAGGAACAGCTTCATAAGCATGAAGCTTGCTAGATGGAGTTCAATGAAGTGTGTCGTTAAGCTTAGGCACTCCAAGTGTGATACATGACCCCAAAGCTAATCAGAAACTCTTAACCCTTTTGAAGAAGGCAACAATTATCTCTCCCTTTTAAAAACAGATTATATGGTCACATCTTCATCTATAATTTTTAGAAGATATCATGTGCCTCTTGGGTATGCAGTATTTTCATCCTCTGTAATAGGCTCATTAGCAATTATGGCTGGTATCTCTCACAGTGAGCAACTACTTTAAGTGTATTTTATTTTTGTGGAAGACAGCACAGGAAAAATGACTAATTTTGTTACCAGCCTTTCACAATGCTTGCTGAGAATTCCTAAAGGACTAAAAGGTGCTTTTCTGTTTTTTTTTTTTTATTGTAGCTCAAAAAATGCAATGTTTTAAAGACTTAAAAAAAGGATCTGTTGCTGCATTGTTTCCAAAGATAAGTAAAACCACTGGTTTTTGCATTGTAATAGATCGCTTGACAACCCTCCATGTAACTAACTTAGATTTCATGTTCATCTTTTTTTTTTAATTGACCAAACAGAGGCTAAAATAGATTCTAGAATTATGCTGTCAAGTTCATTCACATGAGACAGTAAATCAGACAGAGTTTTTTTACAGTTCACTGAAGGGAATGGTCTTCATCAGCAGTCCTCATGGCATGCCACCAGAAGTGTGCACTGTCATACTCTCAATACCTGTAGCAATTAGATTTTTTACAGTACTGTTGTTATTGTACTGGTAAATTATATTATAAATGTGCTAGGAGCTCTTTCCATGTTAAATTAATACTGCATCTTAGAAACAATTTATTCTATTTATTGATAGCCTTAGAAAACAGATTTTGTGGCAACACATTGTATTTCTGATACACGTGGTAAGTAGGATAAAAGCTCTTTTTTACTATTCTTGTCTCGTGCTAAATATTTCTGCTAATATGTACTGTACAGTCCGTTCCTACTTGCCTATGGGCTTATGCTTTCCCGATCGCTCACACACTAACAGCCAGTAAACATGTCACTATTGATGTGTACTTGGATCCCTTCAGAATGATACAACTGACCTTTTTATTTATTTATTTTATAGTCTACTGGACAGCACATATTTCTGGCCTAAGAGTCTAGCTTATCCCTCATGTAGTCAGTGGAAATTGACAGTTCACTACTTCGCAGGTTAACCTGCGAAGTTAATTGAATGTTAATTGAAGCATGAGGGTGCACTCATCCTTTGTATTTTCATGGATTTCATGCTATTATAAAATCAGGCTATTTCAAAATACGAATGCATATTTAAATTCAAATGTCAGACTACAGAATATGAATGCAAATAAGAGGGCACATACATGGCCGTGTGTATATTGTGATTCAAGAGGGTTGTAAAATAGTTTTTGTAAATTTACCATGAAGTTAATAACGATATTAAAAATATACCGTGTACAATAAATATATGCTATACCTTAACATGCAATAGGATAAGCCCATGATTCCGTCTCACTAGACTGATAGCAAGGCAGTACTTAAATTGGAGATACAGCTTTGTCAGCTCACAGTAATTTTCTGACGTCCATTAATTGGAATCATATTTTCTCAGTAGTAATTATATGTATTCTAAGAATTTTCAAGAGAAGTTCTTTGTTGACAATCTCCATGTAGAAAAATGGGAAATGCCTCTGTTATAAAAAGCTTAAACGCAGGACAGTACTTTGGGGAAGTATGACTCTGTGCTTCATCTGACCTGCTCTCAGCTGTCACCTGAGGATCCTGTATTGGTCATTACCAGAGGCACAATACTAGTTTGAATGGCCCTTTTGTCTGGGCAGGGGCCACAAATTCTAGCCAAAATATTCTCATACGACTAAAAAAACTATTCATTCTCCAAAGAGCTAACAGTTTTAGTATAATAGCAGATTAGACAAAGGCATTCATCTGAACTCTGTGTCATTAAGGGAGACCTTTAAACATTAATGTCTGCCATATGTATCATAAGAAACGTACATACTTGGCCAAAGCTCTGTTGAATTATCATACCTGAAAATGGTCAAAGACCCAAATAACTGTTAAAGAAAATAGAGGGATATAAGCCATGTTCATATTGTAATGTCAGCACTGGCTAACTAATCTGTCTGCAGTTATCCCTCAGAATGGAGTTCAAGTGGGGAAACTGTTCAGGGCTGCAAAGGTTTTCTGATACTATCCTAGTATGGGCAACTACTAGGCCAGTTACCAGTCAGTAGACCAGGAAGCAGCTGCAATGCAGAATGTGCCAGAAGATTTCCCTTTACAGTTTAAATATTTTTTCTGTCATATTCAGGACTGATTACAATTCAGCACCACTGAAATTGATGAGATGTAGTCAATTGGTGATGAATTTGTTGCTAAGTTAGACAAAACCTGAGAAGCTCAAAAATCTGCTAAGTTTAGGTAAAGAAAAAAAGCATTGGAAGATAAGGACAGGGAAAACAAAAATATTTCTGATTTTACCTCAGGTGTAAAATTCCTCATGCACTTGTCAGAGACAAACTGAAATGACTACCAGGTTGTGAAGGAAACTTTAAATGCTGACTGGAGAGTAATTTCAATAGAAGGACGGTTTTCTGTCAAGCAGAAACCTGCTATTGTAACAAATTCTCCCTGGCCAGATCTATGAGAAATCTGTATTATAGCTAAGTAGGAAACATTAACAAGGAGAAGTCTGTGTACTCTCTCTCTCTGTTCTCATATTGCAATCATGATTCTCCTTCCTTCTTTTGTGATTCTAGTGCCTTTAGGGATACTAAAAAAGCACAAAGTTATCTGAAATGACATGGTTTTGGCATCTTATACATTGAGTTATGGGGCATGTGGTGTGAGTGTTGAGTGCCATTGCTTTTCTTGGAACAGCTTTATATAAACAAAACATTTCTGCAGTTAATGGACCTCTGTGCAGCGTGTATTCTGCTCTGCAATATTAAAGTACTGCTTACCTGTACTATTTGCTAGTGTCAGACTCTCTGACTGAACTAGGTTATATCTGAAGTGTTGCTAGGAAGAATACATGTAAGGTTGGATGATGATCCAGACAAAGCTGTACACTGAATGGTTTTGTTTCTCCTGCTAACCTTTATCTGTTGTACAACCTTAGGCAAGTCATTTTGCTCCTCTGTTCCAGTCCTATTCTGCGTTGATCTTGGATTGTAAAACCATTTTTGAGCACATAGGTGCAAGGACTGTCTTCTGCTGTTTATTTTTGCAGCATCTATCTGAGTTGAGTGCTGTAGATACAACTTCTATATTGATAATATGTTTCCTGTTCATCTTCCTCTTAGATTAAAAGTCCTGATGCAGTATCCGATGAATTCAGTAGGATCTGGATCAGGGTCCTTTCCTGAATAAGTTTTGCTCAGCTGAGCATTTAAAATATACTGGAGGGAAATAAAGCTGCTTCCAGTAATACACTCTAAAATAATTGTGTGACTTCATTTCATGACATGAAGCTACACAGCACATCATATATTTATTTTCCAAAGTCTAGGATTTATGTCTGCTTTACATCCACATCACATCATAATGCTATGCGGTTTGACACACAATAATTTGTTTTTAATAATACGTTATTTCAGGAGCTGGGAGAGTGTCAAGCCTTTTTAGGATTTATTTATTTATTTTCCATGCAAAATTAGTGACTGCTCTGATATTACTGCAACTCCAAATTAATCCAGTTATTCTGTGATTCAATAGGATGGGTGGAAGTGTGTTTAGAATTTCCTGATTTAAAAAAAAAAAAAAAAAGTTTCTACAAGAAGACTGTGCTATCCATCACTGCATGCTTTGTAGTTACAGTTTGTTTAGTGCAAATATTTCACCAGAGCAGCACATGCCACATGGTTGACTGAATAAGATGAAGAAGGAAAGGTTTAGGTTTTTTTGAGTTCTTGCCTGCAAACATGCATAAGCAAACATAAATATAAAATTGCAAAATAAAGTACAATCATATTCTCACTAACCACGATTCATATTTTCCTAGCGCGTTTAGTGTTTTATCTAGTGTATGAATGCACCATGCCCTTTTTCTAGCTGGTTGTTTAATCTTTCAATGGTATGCCTCAACAGTAGATTTTGTGTTAAAAAAGCTCATATTACAAATGGCTGGTAGTCCACAACAAGTTTTATTGGTTACTAGTGTTTCCCTAAAAATTATCATAGGTATTATAATAGGTATAAGTATTTATATTAAAAATATAAACATGTTTTCTGTTTTCATTTTTTGCCTTCTCTTTTCTCTTTCTCCTCATTCAGTCCTTCACTCAAACTCTTTCTGGATTTTTTCACAAGACTACCTCATCTTTTATTTTTAATAACGATGATTATTACACTTAACTCTTTCAAATTCTAGTACTAGCAACAGCATGAACATTTTGCAACATTGTATTAAACTGTCTTCGTTAAAGAAAGAAAAACCTAGCAGTTCTTTTCTTTAAGGGAAAAAAAAGCCCAAAAAACCAGAAGAGGCTTGAAAACCTAGCTAGCTCCTTTATAATGGTAATTTGAAAGAAAACACCTTGTGGAATAATACTTTTCGTTAATCAGAGCAAAGTCATCATTCTTGTTGATTTTCAGGACAACTAAAAGATATTTTACTATTTTACATTTCTCTGTGAGATTTTTTTGCCAGGTAAGACATTCTAAAGCCTTTCTAGTAATGTATGTTTCTCAAGGTTTTACTTTTCTTTACATTTAACAGATGATGCTTTATACATCTGTGCATATGGTACACTCCAAATAATATGGCTTTTATTGCCCAGAAAAATACGAGCAAAAAGTTTGAATGGGGTATAGGTAATACTTAGTTATGTTCTTGCTTTAGCATAGTGATACCTTTGCTTTAAAGCTTAGTTAGGAATTGGTCCTGAATCCTTCTCAAGGCCAATGGGTTGCCACTGTTACCTCAGAGAAAGGTGAACGGAAACTAAAGAAAGCATCGCTAACTTGTGGTAGCTTTAAACATTTCAAGGAAAAGTGAAGTATATGATGATGTGATAAACTTTTAGAAAGTGTATTTGGAATTTCCAGGGCAGGTTCCAGGTAAAAGAACTGGAATATTTGTGACAGGTACATCAAACTTGATTCCCTTACTCTCATACAACTCTTATATTGAAGTGACTCCTTTTCTGTCGTTTTGCATACCACTTTAGTAAGACAGGCAAGCACTTGCATGAGCTAAGTTGAACAGTGCTCTAGTACTGTGGCATTTCTGAAAAGCTTCTCTTTGATTTCAGAAGTTAAATATAAAATCCCTTTATTTCTCTTCCTTCTTCACTTTTGTTACATTCTATGCTTAACTTCATTTACACTGCAATTACATAAAAAATGGGACTATGTCCCATTTTCAAATATAGTTTAGGAACTGAAGTTTAATAGAAAAATAGTAGGATTTAACAGCTCAGATAATTTTAAACTTAATATTCAGGCTATTAAGGAACGAAGAGTCCTATTGAAAATTTCATTCTATTTTCAGCACTAAAAGCTTGCATGGTTTTAAGCACCATTAAAACTAATAAATTCTGACTTATGGTTTACTACAGTTCTCCAATTAGTCTGCTAAGTAGCTGATGACAGGTTTAGGGGCAAATATCTTGTGACCCACGGAAGCCTTAATTCATCACATGGACACTTCTCTGTATCATGTTTATGTTTGTATGGACGAACATCTAGTGGGAACAGTTTTATACCAATGCTGTTAAATTTTCAGTCTAGATTACGCACTCATGCAATGTTCTTTGGATAAATAGCAGGCTTCAGTATACACTGTCATTGGCTCTGCTTTCAGTGAGCTCTATGTATCTTTAAAATGGAAAACAAAGAAAAGTTGCTTACTGGAAATAAATCTATCCATTAACTTTTCCAAAGAAATACATACACATAGATGTCTACTTAGTGTATAAAGCTATCACTGAACAAACTCACAATTGACTTACACCCCAGCAAAATTGTTCATTTTCCTCAGGAAATGGCAGAGAAGGTGAAAAAGAAGACGTTGTCCAAATACAAACCCACTTGCAATGAAGTGTGAGTTCCAATAGATTAAAGGAGTGGTCTGGCAAGCTTAATTTCAGGCAGTAGTACCTAGGCTTTATTGTTGGATCTAAAATGTGCTCCCATAGGCTTAGCAACCTGATTAGATCTGTTTCACAAAGAGAAACAGCTATTCCACCACACTAACGTGAGAGCATTTCTGCACTAATGATTTTGACAGAAGGCTTATAAGCAATGTGTAAAGTCCTTGTCACAAATATATTCATTAATTTACATATACCACTCTCTATTTTATGCTTCACATATAAGAATAAGACATGTTGAAATCTCTAAACACAATGGCTTACTGGGGAGGAAAAAAACCCGAAGGAACACGTTCAACACTGCAGTCTAATCTTATGTACTCTTCCACTTTAAGAAGGCAAAAAGAATTATTTATGGTGTTGCAAAGGTCATCAGGGTTGCCTTGAAATACCATGTATGTTTTGACCAAATTTCCATTTTCACAAGATGCTACAGGAAGACCTTTTAACATACAGTTACACTTAGCAGTTGTAATTCAAAACAAATTTCCTAAAGTTTTGAAAGTTTTGCCAATGCAAATATCTAGGAAAGTATCTTGTGTTCCAATAAACAAATAGGGTTTATAAATAGGATAAATAAATAGGACTTTATAACATGTGATGTTTTCCCACTATATATGTTTGCTTAGTTTGAATAAGGAGAAAAAAGACTAAAGGAAACTCAGTTTCAGGAAGAAAAACAAATGGAAACAGTACAATTTAAATTATTTTCAATATGCCACAACTTCCTGAGTTAATTTTAGCATGTAGATAAGGAAAATAAGAAGAATGTTAGGAAAAAGACAGGCGGAAGAAGACAGGTAATCATCAGTATCCTGCTCCTATTTTAGAACAGTGAGTGTAATTCTGAATCATGCCATCCCACTTCCTCAAAAACCTTTTTTCTAACTTTTCACTTAAGAAGAAGTTATTAATCAGAAAAATTAGATATTGATTATAGATTCATATGGTATCCTATATTACATTTTGAGAGTACAGTTTGTTTGTAGGTTCTTTTGACAGGCAATGAATTTTGGAAAATAATTGGGGACTTAGGGAGTTTGAGGGAGAATGCTTCAAGAGTGAGGAACAAAAGGTTACATGCAAGAAACTAAGAGGTGGAGAAATAAAAGAAAAAAGGAAAAAATCAGCAAACTACTGACTATTTTCTATGACGTCACATGGAGCAGATTGCTATGAAACGAATTTTGCTTTAATGGACTTTCCTGATATTTGTACTGATATGACTGAAGGCATATATGAGCCTGGGTGAAGTTTCACCAAACCAAAATTCTGAAATAAGTAAAAAACTTTGCAAATTATAATGCCACATTTCAGCTGGAGTAATTTAGGACATACATTGGTATGTTTTGAAAACTCTGTGTGGACGGTAAGAGGGAGACAGAGGGGGAAATGCAAGGTGCTTACGAGAATGGACAATTTTACATACTATCCATGAAGTACATTCATGAGGAACACAACCAGTAATTGGGAAGAATGCTCTATCAGTTAGAAATCTGGGGAACTTAAGCAAGAAAAAACTAGCAGACTGACTTTCCCCTAATAGCTAAACAGTCAAAATTAGTTGGAGGGAGGGAAAGAAGAAGAGAAGGAGGACTGTTTAAAATATATTGGGAAGGGGAAGAAGCTATTGGTGTTTGAAATTAAGGCCTTTTTTTGATTCTTTTAACAACATTGCACTAATCTCAGAGTGTATCAATCTTTCCTCCCACCACCTATTGTTTAACAGTTTGACAGATTTTTTGTTCATATATTAGCTTATAGCCTGCTGATATGTATGCAGCATTAAATCAGTGGAGGGACATTGTCTTTGATAGTTTTTGCATGAACTAGAGGGAATCTTATATATTTTCTCAACTTTCAAATGTATCTAGTGGTGAATGTGACTGTCACTTCTTTTTGCTTTGGGGTTGTTTTGTTGACTGGCTTTTTTTTTTTTTTTTTTTTGTAGTAGTGATTCCACACAGTTTAAGCTTGGTTTGTCTTTGTACTGTACTAAGAAAATCCTTAAAACAATATTAAAAATTTCACCACATTTTTTCATTAGGTAAGGGTTATGTGCATTGCCTTATTTTCTTTTTTTTTTAATATACATTTGTTTTATTCCAAATGTGGAGTGAAAATTTGTATGTGTTCCCAGATATTTGTGATTTAGTCTCGAATTTCTACAAGAATATTTCAGACTGTTCCATTTAAGACCTGGCAAGTTTTGCCTACAGTGACCTGGACTGGTCTGAACTGGATGCTACAGCCCCTGCTCTATAGCAGCAATAGCATTAGCTAACTTGTTTAACTGTAGATTTTGAAACCATCAGGATGCTGTTTCCAGATGTGTGATTTACACAAGTCTTACAATGAGCTGACTGTTCCGTTCCCTGCCAGCGCTCATTCACGTAAGTTTTGTTAAATCACTGAGGCACTCACTTGTACGCTTCCAATTAGTACCTTGGAAAATACTCAGTGTTTCTGCAGAGTGTTAAAGACTGAGCGCCATTCCTGAAGAGTAATGACTTCTTGTCTCTTGATGGCTTCTCGTGTCCGTTCCTGGACTCGGATTCATCTCACAGATCACCAAACATTTAAGGGAGGGAAACTATATTTGTTCCTATGTTTAGTATTTCCTATTATACACAGTTTTGTATTTCTGAATTTGCTGTTCATCCAGGGCAGTTTAGTATCTAGTGTCTAAAACACAATTGTAGGTATAAATAACAGGTACATCAGGATAACTCAATGCTGTGGTCAGGCAACTCAGTTAGAAATGAGATGATTTCTTTAGCAACTGTTTAGGTTTGGCTAAGGTGTTGTTATAGTTAAGCTAAGGGATGGTCACCAATTTTTCTGAAATTAGCTTCTAGTGTTTCTAGGAATGGCATATCTGTTTTCAGTACCTTCACAATCTTCCAGAAAAGACATCCCTGATTGATAGAAAAAAATATGTTCTTTGTATTATTGACACCATAAAGCAAGTATTTCACAAACTCTTCAGTTTGGCATTCATTTTCTCAAAATAAAATTTTAAAATTATTTCCTTACTTTTATTATAAAAGAGTGAATAGTAAGAAATATCTGTTAGTGTAATTTATGGTTGCATTTTTTAAGTAACTCATGTTAAATAATTTACTTTATAATGTTAAAGCTAATGCAGCTAGCAAGATTTTCTTGCTTTGGAGTTTAATAAGATTTGAAGGACTCTGTCCCTTAAGCCAATAGTTACAATTACAGTGGGGCAAAAAAAGAATTTATTACAAGCTGGCGAAAACATCTTCCAGAAGATGAAATGTTAAGTTTTGCCATTTTTAAGGATAAAATCTTCAGATACTCAGTGCAAGACACTGAGAGGAACATGCATGTTAGACATGCCAGCTCATTCTGTGTCAGCTCAGGGATGCCCTGTGCTGTGTTGCTTTGTATGATATGTGCATGACTCTGTCATCAGTATTGAGCTCCTTTCTTTTTGGGGGTACTGCCTAGATTTTTTTACTCTGTGTTCTTTCATGCAAAGCTAGTTTCTAACCATTATTCCAGTAAGTGAAGTGTTCTAGGAAGAAGACTGAGTCCTTTGTGGGGTTTGTTAAAAAAACCCTAAACACTTCTTTTTATCCCATAAGTAAAAAATAGTTTTCAAAAAATGCTGTTGTTTCCCTAACTTTCATGTCAGTGATGATCCAGAAGGTGGTTCTAATTCTGAAATTTGTTTTTTGTTGAGTTTTTTTTGGTTTGTTGTTTGTTTTTTTTTTTTAATCCAGAATTTTTCTAGTCAGAGCTGTTATGCTTTAGGACAAGTGAAATAGATGGATATTATTTCCTTTCCTCTTCTTATTTATAACACCTCTCATGAAAAATGAACATGCTATGCCATTTTGTTCTCATTATAGTCTTAACATTGTATTAAAATAATGAATGTTATGCTTTTTTGCATGTTCTTTCAAGCTTTGTAACAAAATAGATACAGAACTAACATTCCTTATCTCACTCTTCTTTCAAAGGACTCAGCTCACATACAGACTAACTTTGCATCAGGTTATATTAGGTTTGCTAGTCATACTATTTCAACTACATCACAGATTATTTTTTCAAACTTCAGATGTAGGATCTTACATGTCAGATAAAGCAGAGCCTTTGCAATACAGTTATATACACTGTATGCCATCTGCCATTGAACACTTTTAGCTTTCAATTTGCATATGGAAAACTGGATACAGTCAATAATTACAGTTACCCATTTAATACCCCTGCAATCCTGTAATGACATGAAATATCCAAAGATGCAACTATGCATTGAGGTAGGCAGGTGGTTGGTCACTTCCACCTTTAAGAGATCATTCTTAAACCATCTCTCCAAAGAACACTTGATCAAAGAAAAAAATAGTAACATCAGGGACCCAAGGAGCTCTACTCAAATCCAAGCACTCTGACTTCAGATAGTGAAACCAGACAGAGCCAAGTAAGTGGCTGCAGAAGGGAGAATAAAGGAACAGCGCCATTTAACAGCCATTCTAATAATGAAGCTTGTCCTGGTTTCGGCTGGGAT
>NW_009215124.1:0-771 GCF_000690835.1 Fulmarus glacialis
CACGGAGCTGCTGGTGATTGTGTTGGTGCTGAAGCGGGGGACCCCGTTGCTGCTGTTCACGGTGGCATTGGTGTGGGAGATGGCAGTTGTGGTAGAGACGGGCGCTGCGGTGCTGTTGGCTGCGTTGGACACTGCAGAGCTGTTGCTGGACTGGACCTTTGTGGCGTTGCCTCTGGCGGGGGAGACTGTGGTATGGGAGGAGACGGAGGTTTGGGTCCTGTTGCTGCTTGTGTTTTTGGAGATCATGATGTCTGAAGCGGCAGTCGTGGGGGTGGTGGTCATCTTGGTGGTCTTCCTTGTGGTGGTCGTCTTGGTGGTCATCCCTGTGGTGGTCGTGTCAGTCGTGGTTGTCTCTGAGGTAGTTGTGTCAGTTGTGGTGGTCTCCATGGCGGTTGTGTCAGTTGTGGTGGTCTCCATGGTGGTCTCCATGGTGGTCTCCATGTTTGCGTCGGTGCTGAACATGGCACATGTACCTAGAGGAAACACCAGGAGTCAGCGGATGGGACTGCAGCACCAGTTTGGGAAGGTTCTACACAACATGGCTCCTTGGCTGGACACCCCTGTGCCACAAGGCACCGAGAAGCACCGCAACCTCCAGGAGCCGACCACCAGCAGCTCCAGCTGCCCACAAGGCCAAGACCTTCAGGAACACCCCACAACTGGGGCTTGTGCTGGATACACCTGGGTCCGGGCGGTGCCGCCTGCGTGGCTGGCACCAGCTCCATGTCCAGCCCTGCAGATCCCCCCCTGCTCCTGAGGGGACCCTGCCAC
>NW_009215125.1:0-21809 GCF_000690835.1 Fulmarus glacialis
CCATGATCTTTGGCCCAGGTGTCTATGAGACTGTCCTGTTGTCTGACTCAATTCTTTCTGGGGTGCCATGTCGCCAGAAGACTTGCTTTTCAAGGCCCAGGATGGTGTTCTGGGTGGTGGCATGGGGCATGGGATATGTTTCCAGCCATCGGGTGGTTGCTTCCACCGTTGTAAGCACATGGCACTTGCCGTGGCGGGTTTGTGGGAGTGTGATATAATCAATCTGCCAGGCCTCCCCATATTTATATTTCAACCATTGTCCTCCATACCAGAGAGGCTTTACTCGCTTGGCTTGCTTGATTGCAGTGCATGTTTCACATTCATGAATAACCTGTGCAATAGTGTCCGTGGTTAAGTCCACCCCTTGATCACTCGGGGGAAAGCTGGGAATTCTTCCTTTTCCTCCTCCTGTTCTTGTGATGGCCCTGCTTTAGAGTAGTCGGGACAGTGTGCTTCTTCCTCCTGAGCAGTGTTTGATAGATACTAGCCAGGGCCCAGCACAGTGCGATAAATTGTGCCTCTTTG
The DNA here is from genome assembly GCF_000690835.1 of Fulmarus glacialis. Classification (NCBI taxonomy): domain Eukaryota; kingdom Metazoa; phylum Chordata; class Aves; order Procellariiformes; family Procellariidae; genus Fulmarus; species Fulmarus glacialis. Next base: position 526 of record NW_009215125.1, read on the forward strand.
GAATAACCAGGGCATTTTTTTTTTTCAAGCATTCTATCACTTCATCAGGATCCTGTAGTTGTTCAGGAGTGAAGTTCCAGACCATTGGAGGTAAGAAGTTCTCTAAGTACCTGCCCGTACTCTCCCACATGGCGTGCCACCCATGACCCCCATGACCATCCAGCCTCGGGGAGATCTCTGGGTGATTTTTTTAAATAGTTGTTTAACCCTAAACAAGGCCATTCAGGAGACATAGCAATAGGAGAATGCTGGCTTGAACATCCCAAGGATATTCAAAATTCTCGAGAGCTGGTGTAACTAGCCTGAAGGAGAAAGGGAAGGTGAAAGAACGGGAGAAAGCATCCCCCCCATCTTCCCCAAAATTGGTTCTCTGAGGAGAAAAGGTGAAGAGTGACGTTGTTAATTTCCAAGAGATGGCACCCAAGGTACGGAGATGAAAGCAATACCAAATACAAATACCAAATTAGTCTTTTGACTGGTAATATTTTCCTATCATAAGCCGATGTTACACAGTACAGCAAAATGATAATCCTGACCTGTCTCCCAGGAGCGATAAACAGCACTGCAGGGAATACGTACTGCAAGCGAGGATTTACATAATATAACCATGTGAACAAATAAAACAACATTGTGATCAGCGACTATTAAACTAATATAATGAATGCTTATAATAAATTTATTTTAACACGCTCTGGTCAGATCTGTCATTATCTTGAACCCTTCAAGCCCCGTGTTGGGTGCCGAAAAGGACTGTCGTGGTTTAACCCCATCCGGCAACCAAGCACCACACAGCCGCTCGCTCACCCTCCCCTCCCCGGTGGGACGGGGGAAAGAATCGGAAGGGCAAAAGTAAGAAAACACCTGTTGAGATAAGAACAGTTTAATAATTGAAATATAATAACAATAACAATAATAATAAATTGTAATGAAAAGGAAAAAAAAAAAAAAACAAAAGAGAGAGAGGAACAAAACTCAGGAAAATCAAGTTGATGCAACCACTCACCACCCGCCGACCAATGCCCAGACAGTCCCTAAGCAGCAATCACTGCCCCCGAGCCAAGTCCTCCCAGTTTATATACTGAGCATGACGTCATATGGTATGGAATATCCCTTTGGCCAGTTTGGGTCAGCTGCCCTGGCTGTGCCACCTCCTACCTTCTTGTGCACCTGGCAGAGCACGGGAAGCTGAAAAGTCCTTGACTTAGTATAAGCACTGCTTAGCAGCAACGAAAACATCGGTGTGTTATCACCATTATTCTCATACCAAATCCAAAACACAGCACTATACCAGCTACTAGGAAGAAAATTAACTCTACCCCAGCCGGAACCAGGACAGTTGTTTAAAGTGCTCTCCATTGGAGTGATGATGATTTGGATTCAGATTTGCCAGGCTGACTTGTTCCATCTCTTTCTGCTTTTAACCTTTCTCCAGCCTCTCTGGTGCTTCAGGATTTTTGTACGCTGGTGGATTGTTTCTCTCTTGCACTCTCTAAACCACAGAACTGTTCAAAAACTGGAAAGCATGGAGTGCAGTCACATGAGCTCAGTTCTCTGCAGCATCTGATACAGGGTTAGACAAAGGAACTTGACTGGGATAACAATCCAGAAGGTACTGAGCAGATTAGCACTGAGAATTGCTGCAAAACAGTGGCAGGTAAATTAGCTAAGAAGGCACCCTGAGGAAGAAATACAAAAGAAGGAAATGTAGAGCTATTTTTCTATCAGATTTGGAAACTATTACCTCCAGGAGTAGCATGATGTGCGTGGGTACTGCCTTTGTAGTCACTGTGCAACAGTGGAATCGTTAATCTGTCTTCTGCACCAGCCGTATTTAGAATTTGGCTCAGTTTTAAGTAATTTGTTCTAGTCTATTAATTTTGGGTGTATTAAATATTACAGAATACATCTCTCCATTGCTTTGAAAAGGTCACAAAATTAGTAACTTAGATGTCTTTTTTCAAAAAATAACAAACTTCCATGTTTATAGAGCCAAAGATATTTTTGTACGTCCTCTGTCTTGCAAAGCTGTGGTCACCAATCCGTATGGCGCTCAGCCGCTGAGGATAGCTAATATGTGATCAGTAGGGTGATGGGGTAGAAGAAGACAGACCACCCTGTGGGACTGCTAGCAAAATGACTGCTGCCATACCATTCGGTTTTCAGGCAAGCTGGCTTTGGCAGTTGTGTCAACGGAGTATGGGGCATGATTTACATACATGTTGTACAATAAAAAGCTGTTTTCCCTTGCTAAGCTGCTATTGTTACCTACTAGGGGAATTCTACTGGTGAAGCTGATATTAAAAATTACATCATTGAAGATACTTGTGCCTTAACTGTCATCACGGTTCCAAGGCAACTATGAAAGCCAACTTGCCTTCTTCAGTTTGGAAGCTGGAGCTAAGAGAGAAATCTGGTTTGCAGTATAAGCCCTATGAAACATGGCTGAGCATTGCCAATTCTATTTAGAAGGGGTCAGTGGGGGAGTATAAAGGCTGTGCACAGGTACATGAATGTTCGAGGACCTGTGCTGCTGAACTGATGTGTCATTGCAGTATCCATCCACTTTTTGATCTTTCTCCTACTATATGTTCCGATTTTAATAAATTCATAATAATTTCTTTAAATTACCCAAAGGTGTTTGTAAACAGATGCACTGATATTTATTTGTGTCTCAGCCTTATCCAATAATATGCAAATGATATACAAACATGGACAAGTGCCATAATAAGAAGTGGAAATATCCGTATGTAGCATGGACATGTGTTAACATTATATCAGTAACCTCATGAAGTTAGCAGGACTCTTTATGTAGACCTCCGTTTCACCAGGCTGTTATAGACATTTCAATGACTGTTCCTGCTACTATACTGAACACATGATGCACCTCGTACTTGCTATCTTTGGTTATTGCCTTTCGTCCTTGATGTTTTAAATCACACTTGTAGTTGTTCAGTAAAGGCAGCATGTAATGGCTAAGTTTTACTCACATTGACACAAGTCTGTATTTAGGAGTTTGTTTGATGACCTGTGTCTAGGTGGCATTGACCAGGGCAGGAATAGCAGCATCAGAGGAGCAGGAGGCTCCTCTATAATGGGTTTATTTAATGAACCAGGAGGAGCCTATCAGTATTGTCTAATATAGGGCCTGTGACCATTCATTTTCTCGTGTGATTCCCTGCCCCGTTCCCCCTTTTCCATTTCGTTTGAGATTGAGACTGCTTTGTTATTGACTGTGAACCTGTGGAAGTGGACTGGAGAGATGAGACTTGGCTAAGATAATAGAGACAAAGAAAAGTCAGTTTGGAAAAAAATTAAATGGAAAGGAAATCACAAGACTATATTAAGTGCATGTTGTTGAGTAGCTCAGTAGTTGGTCTTGACAGCTCGCTGTGAAACAACCAAAATAAACAAAAATCTAGTAGTGCTACATTAATATAGCTCTTTTAATTATATATGTCCTGAAATATAATTCTTTTTTAAGATTTGTCTTCAAATATTGATGTAATGACCAGTGACTAGCTTAAATAAAATTTAACATGCAAATGCAGATGCAAATTATTTTTCTGAGGCTCAAAACTTGCTTTCAGCTTGGAAACCTCAGGTTGCTGATTTTTCAAATCATAATTTTGAGCTACTTTTGACTTGAATCTGCTGCTGAATTCCTGTAATTTGAACTAGCTTTTTTATCATAAATGAATGAATTGTTTGTACAACTTTTACGCAGTGATGCAATTGCTTTTATGCTGTTCCATTTCCTGGAATTTGCTTGAAACACTTTCCTATGCATTTTGCTAAAAACTTCGTAGTATTACTAACCACTCTTTTGAAGTATTTTAAGAATCTTGGTCCTGTATTCAGAAACTAGATAAACTTTCAGGACTCTAAGTAACATTAGCATTGAGTAAACTTGAGAATCTGAGAGTCTAAATTTTGAAAAAATAGTGCTACTAGGCATGTAAGTGTATTTGAATTTTTTTCATAAATCCAATTTCTTGGTAAGATGTTTCCTAATAGCTTGAAAATCCTAGTAACTGAATGACATTCTTCTCAACGTGTTATGGCTAGAAAGCAGGGGTTTTAAGGGAAAAGAAATGTGGCTTCTGTTCTGAAGCTGAACAAATAAAAAATGCTTCAAAAATATTGTAGGAAAGTGAGCGAGTGATCCTAAAGCAGTCAGTATAATTTAATAGTTAGGAAACTCATCTGGATTGTGGGAAACTCTTGTTCAAGGCTCTAATGAGCTGCCAGTTTTGGGCATGCTCTGTCTTCTTTTGCCTAAAATTGAATGATGTTTGAATGACTTAGAAAACTTTCATTCTTGGCATAGATGTTTTCTAAGACCATTCCACATTTACAAGCGTTTTAGAAATACAGAGGTGGATTCTTGATCTGCACTAAAAATTATTATGAACATTTGTAAATATTATTCCACATGATTGCAAAAACCTTGAAAACCTCATTCATAGATTGTTAGCTGCTGCACGTCATGGGTTATTCATATCAATGGATAAATGGCAAAAACTCTTGAAAAAGAGAGTCACTGAAGTCATCACAGTTTTCATTCTTTTGTAGATGCACTGATGTCAGGTAAGCAAACAGTGTTCCAAGAACACTTTTTCCTTCTGTGGTGTGTCTTGCAATGTGTCTTTATACATTTAGTTGAAAAGTTTTAGTTTTGATTTGGAACTGACATGTATTCTGTCTTTTCTTTGCTGACTTTATTAGCTCTGCTTCAATAATTTAGATTTTTCTGTCAGGTTATTGTCCAATAGTTCTATAAAACATAAGAACAGAAATGATACCTAAGCAGACACAAGGCTTCTGCAGTAATCTGGCAGTTCTGGTATTTCCTACAGCTTAATTTCCTGCATTGCTGTTATGTGTAACATCTCCTAATGGCTATCTTCTAGGTAGCTGTTGTGCTTCTTGAAAAAGTTTCTTGAACTCAGTTTGATCAAGTCTAGTGAAAAATTTTATTGCAGTTTGGATCAATTTGCTCTTGTAGATTACCTTCCTAAACAAAAGCATCATGTTTTTACTATATTATTAAATTCATGTTTTTACTATATTATTAAATTCATAACAGGAGATGGATATAATACAATGAAACGTGGAAAGGAAAGTATTCAACATTTTCTGTGAAGTGTTATTCAGCTTCCATCAAACTTCAGTCCTAATTTTGCTGCCTCCCAATATCTTGGCCCAGAGAATTTGGAATAGGTTGTGAGACTGTGTCTTTGACTCTCGTTACTGAATGCTTGCTTTCCTGTATAAAGCACTCTGCTATTTCAATATGGTACCATAGTCTTTGTTGGCTGCCACAGAGTGAAGCAGTACTGAAGATTTATCCTATCTTTTTTATTGATAGTCACACTTAAGCGTGTTTAAACTATGCTTTTGTAAGTAAATTTCAAAAGTTCACGGCATACAACCTCAGCTGATTTTTATAATGAAATCAGTAGAATTTTATAATATCAGCATATTGGAAAAAAATATCCTTTTAACCTGGAAAATAAAGTACATCAAAGAACCATCTTCCCCGTGTGTCAAAACCCTCTTTGACTCACAGTAAACCTACTATTTAAACTGCTTGAGTTATCTTGGTTTATATTGACTAATTAGTTGAGGGAAAACAGCATTAGTTTAGTTGGTGAATTATGGGGCAGGTCGGAGGAAATTAATCTCTGCCTTGAGATGGCATTGAGAAGCTGATGGTCAGCTGCAGGCTCTAACCCCTTCAGCTAACACTGTGGGGTCCAAAAAATGACAGAAGTGTCCAAGGTCTTAGCCTCCTTTCCCAATGACAAATAATCCTTGATTCCTGTCTTCCTGCAAAATCACAGATGTTCTGCTGCCTCTTCCCTGCAGCAGAAGAGTCTCTAACTACTTATTCTTCTTTCCTAGTCTCTAACTACTACTTCCTCCTTTGTTGTGAGAAGCAAAACCTTCTCTTTAGCCCTTTTTCTAGTAGTGTTTTCCCCTTTGCACACCTACTTTTTAATTGACCTTTATGTAAGCCTGAAAGTTGACAGCATGGTCCCAAAGTCTTGTTTACAGATGGTGATGAACATGTCCAACCACAGGGCTTAACAGGGAGAGTATTACTATAGGAAAAAAGGTTGGATGTTGCCTTCAAACTGCTTATATATAATTTAATACATTCAACAGAGATTTAAAAGCAGTCCATATCTTCCTTTTCTTACACAATACTACCTATGTGAAAGAGTTTTCTTGCTTGCATATGCACATGTATGCTAAATCCCTGATCAGCATGAATAAGCAGAACAGAGGCATGATTGAAAATGGTTTTGGTATGCTAGAGTAAACCCTACATTTAGTGTCTCATACTTCAAGGGACATTAGGCTGAGTTTTGCAGAGTTATACGGAATGGTACTGAAGGATATACGCAGTCAGAAAAGTACCTTCCCTGAAGAGCTGTTATGCTACATCTTCTAACTCACCTTTAATATCATTGTCCTTGAATTTCCTCATCTTCAAAACTTTTTTCACATCAAGGTTGGTTTTGGTTTTGGTTTTGGGTTTTTTTTTTTTCCCCTAAATATAAGTCCATTTTTCTTTTCCTGGCCTGGAATATCATCTTAACATTTCTTTCCTCAATATGACGGATAAAATATTTGTAGCTGACAAACCAAAACAGTAAAGTTCACTTTTGACAAAATACATATTTTCCAAGAGAAATCAATACAGTTTAGAAGGTTTGTCCATTACATATCCATGTATGTAATGGACATATGTCCCTATCCACTTCTAATTGAAGAGGAGCTTTTTGATTGAAAGGCAAAATATCTGACTCTTTTTTTTCCAGAACTCTATATAGCTATTTACTTTGCAAAAAAGCAAATCACATAAGAAACCTGATCTCTAATAAGCAGTAGTGTTGTTTGTGCTATCTTAGTGTAATTTAAAAAAGTTAAGCTACCTTAACACTTGTCTTCAGTATTTAGAGTTGGTTTAGACTAGGAAACAATGCTCCTCTCGTAAAGAAAAAGTGACAATTTTATACCCCTCTCTCTAGGACAACTTGCTGGGTTACAGTGGCATACATCTCCCAGTGCCTGGCACAGATTCACCTTGTCATAAACTCTAATATCCATTTATAATACTGTGTTTTCTTTAAAGACGGCAGCATGAATGTGTATGCACTCTTTTGGAAAACAGACGCTCCCCATGAAGGAAAAGCTATCTTTTAGGAAACATGAAAGATACTTACTGATACAAGCACATGTGCTTCATGTTTGCAACTAAATTTTGTGCTTGTGCTGTTTTGTGATCCAGAGACGCTTATTAAAGATGTATTGAAGGACCTAGAGAAACACCAGGTGAATGTGGAGAATCTCAGCTCAACAGAACTGGATGAGATCGCTGATACTATCGCCAATGCAATTCAAACAGTTGGCATTCCGGAAGAAATGGAGGAGGGTGCTGGAAAAACTAGAGAAGACAAAACAGAAGCACAAATGAAAAAGGGAGGTACTCAAGGAAGCACAGAGATTCAGACTGGATTAATGGAAAACAGCGTTAACATACAAGGTATTAATTCTAAGAGTTAAGTACAGCAAAAGATACCTACCCTAATTTTCCTTTATTGTTTTACAATAGTACTAGACTTTTTTTAATCAGTTTTAAAGAGGACAGGAAGGAAAAATTCTTTATTTTTTCCTGAAGGCTGCACAATTTTAGCTTTGTTGTTTTCTTTTTACAGCAGATACTTTATTTATTGAAAATGCATCTTTTTGTGAACCCTTGGTCTTCAAGTTTCACAAACAAGATCAACCTACACACCCAATTATATTGAAATATAAATTGCTTTATGCTGAGTGGTCTAATTTCCCTTTCTTGAAAATGAGATGTTTAAGCAAAACGATAATGAAAAATGATTATATTCCAAGAATGTATTTTGAAATATGTGGGGAAAAAAATTGTGGTTTACAGATGATTTTTCTTTAATGTACCACAATTACTTGCAGAAGAAAGTCTTAGACAAGTACAGGTAGAAAACTACTTGTTCCCTTTCCTGCTTAGCGAAATAAAAGAGTTTTATTATTATTTGCTTTTGTCTGGACACATATTTTCCTGGTGATGCAGATTCAGGAGCTACAATAAGTGCCATTAATGAGTTGAGGCCACAGTGGGACATAAGTTACCACTTACCATTCTCTATTTTAGGAATCTTATGATATCTAGGACACCAAAAACTTATGCTATAAGTGATAAACAGTGATTTTAACCTACTGTCTTTTTTCATAGTGATATATTGAAATCCTTACTAGTTAGGGATATTCTGATTATTTTAATTGCCAATTCTTTTTGTAGATTAAAATGAACAGACTTGAGGGTTTGTCCCGAATCATGCTGGGAGAGATGAATAAGACTCAGTTCATAAACCAAAAAGCCAGCATTATTTGACTAAGGTTAATGATGTGACTGCATATCATCACCGTAGTTAAACTGTAACATGGTTTTGGTAGACAACATCGATTGAAATAAGTTGTCTTCTTCCACCAAAATATGTATGAGGGATGTATATGTTTCCTTTTTCTTTAAGGTAAATCTCCATTCAGCTAGCTAGAGCCATTTTACTGTTTTTTTCCTTAGATATTGATAAACTGATATGAAGATTGGACACTTAATTAGCAAAATAACACTATTACATTGGCTCTTGAAGTACTCTGTCTATTGATCTTGCATTAATTTGCTATTGAAGTGGGGTTAGAATAACAATACTGAATTATGCAGCGCTCTTTACTCTGCCCTTTCAGCTTTGATGTCTTAATGTTTAAACTGCATGAAAAGGCCACCACTACAAAGCAGCGTATAAGCGGTGTTTGTTTCATATATGATGTTTTCCCTTCATAACTATGTATTTGTGCTTTTCATATCCTACAGACAATGGAGTGCATGAAGCCAGTGTGAGAACTGATAAAGAGGTAGCGTATCAGTATTTTAACAAAACAAATATTCCATCTCAGAATATCAGGTTTATATGCAGTGAGGGTCAAAAACACACTTCTGAAACATAAGACTTGTTTTGTGTCTTGTGTGGATATAATTCGATATTACAGCATAGGAATATTGTTGTTGATGCATTGAAATGTTAAATGAACATTTATTTAAATCTTAACCAAAATGAGTTTTGCAGTTCAAAAAACCAAAATCAAGTCCTGTTTTGCCTTTCTTTCATTTGTAAATAGACAGAATTCATAACAGATCCCAAAGTTCAGACAAATTCAGGCTTTTCCTCAGGTTAGTAAATTTTGAGTATTGAGGTGTTCTCAAAAACACCCTTCTTTCACCTGTCCTTTAGCTCTTAGTTTTGTGGAATGTAAGCAACCTTGCTCAGATAATCTCTGTGGTTTTCAGAAGCAGATGAGTAAATATATTCCCTCTGAAGGCATGTGTTTGTGGGAGGGTTCAAAATTCCCTCTCCTTTCATGGGATCTGTCATTCTTCATTTTTTCACTTTACCATTAAATCTTCCAAATCGTTGAACATCAGAGATATTTCAAAAGCTCTAGGCATTACACCTCATACCCTAGGTGGTAACATCAAATTTGAGATTTTAATCCAGATTACTTTTACAATATTCCTCATGAGTTTTGAATCATATCCTATAGACTTATGTGCAATATTCAGCCGTTTTTGAGGTATATTCATCTTTCTTTTTCTGGGTTGCATAGAGCAGAAAAATGTCAAGGAAATATTTTTAAAAACTGCCATGAAATTTCTCCTACTGTATAGTCTATCAAAAGATAACACTGCAAGACTCATAAATGGGCAAACCCTCTTCTGTTCACAGTAAAATCTCTTTAGTAGCTGCCCTTCTACCAAGCAAGGAAAACACACAAATGGACAATGTGGCAGGAGCTTTAACCATCCACATGAAATTCTTCAAGGAATGAAGTGCTGCATTCACGATAGACTTACAGAGGATCCCATGTATAGATTTCTTAGTGACAGTTTGAATAGGGGATGTGATAGAAAAGAATATATTGTGACACAGAGCACAAAGATGGCCCATTAGCCATCCTTTCCTCCCAAATGCTTGGCTGCAATAAACTTATACAATGAAACTAGCCAAGGAATTGTTCCAGGCATATGTTTTGACTTTTGCTCGTTTGCTTGTTGTTTCAATTTATTAGACAGATCTTTTTCTGTGATCGTATGTTTAGCTTAGTGGATCACTCACCAGCAGTTTGTCACAATTTCTAGCAATGAATAAGTGAAATATAATTTGTCACATAATATCTGTTCCCTTTCCTGTGTTATTACTTGTGAGACCCAAGAAGTATGCATCTTTCCAGTCCCAACACTTAGGCATATTGATGGATATTTCTATTATTTCTCCTTTTCAATAACTTATTTGATAACAAAGTTTTATTCTCATCAATACTTAAACACACAGACACATGAAAATGAACACTATGAAAATACCATCAGCATTTACTCCTAGCTGTTCAAGACAGAGAAAAGGCTATCTAGATTCTGTGATATTTGATGAAGAAAGTAACTGTTAACTATAGAATTTCTTTGCCTTTATTAAAACTATTGAAAAATACAGTGGCATAATTTAATGTTCTTTTATTATTACTGAATAAACATTATGTTCTTACATAGTCTGGGAGCATATAGAAATTAAGAAAATGACCCTGCGATATTTGTATGAATAGACTCTACCATATCAAAAAGAGTCTGAAAGATTATATGCAGGTTTGGTTTAGTATAACAATCCTGTGTTTAGTTTTAAAAATAATAATATTCTTTTAATACAGGAGAACACTGCAAAACTAGTTAACTTCTTGGATGAGAATGCATTACCTGAAAATATGCCTAAAGACCTTATACCTGAAGAATATACTAAGACAGAAACCAAGAAATCTGAAGACACTGACTCTTCTTCCTCAGAAGAAATAAATGCTGGTGTGGAAAATGTAAAAAGTGAGACTTTCTCAAGGGAACTGACAGCTGCAAAGAACAGTGAATCGGACTCCAAAGACCTGAGCGAAACCCACTACTGGATTAAGAACGCTTTAATGCAGGATGGAAACTCCTATGAAGAGCCTCAGAAAAATATGGGACAAGGCTTACAACTAGAAGTGAAGTCTTCCAAGGAGAAAGAATATGGCTATATTGTGACAGTGAAAGAGTAAGTACAGCAGCCAATTTGAATGGCATTTTTAACTGGAGAAAAGATAAAGTCATTGCACCTAATGAAATATGAATGTACAAGAGGAAAATGCCACAGGCCTCATTTTTAATACATCTGAAACTCTTTGGAACCTGTTCGGTACTTTGATGAAAATACAAGAAAACAGTTCCATTTTCTTACAGTTGCCTTTCCTCCAATGCGGAAGATACTTAGTTTGTAGGTCTTTTGCTTAGACCTCTCTTATCGTCTCATGTTCCAGTGACCTTCCAATATGTCAGTAAGTTGCTTATGGTTAGGATGTGGGCTTTAAATATTTGACTTGAAAGTAGCCTAAATATCAATGCCTGAGTCATTCTTTCAAAAACTGACACACAATAATAAAGCACAGTATTTTCTCAGTGGTTTCATTTTGATCTGAAAATAACACATATAGGAATCCAAACATCACATATGCAGCTAGTTTAGAAAGAAAGACCTAATGATTTCAGGTCATGTCACTAATGAATTTGACATTTAATACTATACTTTCAAAAGACAGCTTTTTTCCCCTGGTGATACACAGTTTATTATAGGAACATTTGGGAATTTAGAACCATGTGGGCACTTTTACATCCTTTCCCCCGCTGTGACAACAATGTTATATTTGGTTAGGGATCCCAACCCATCTTCTGTGAGAAATTAGGAATTTCTAGGATGGGCTTACAAACCTCTGCATAGCATTATAGAGAAACTGAGACTGAAACTTCTGTAGCATGGATTGACTCTTTTGACTGTCTCAAACCTTTTAATGGGATCGAAGGCAATAGGATTGTGGAGGATTCTTGTTTTTACCACACTGTATTGCTTTGAAATGCATGTGGCTGGGTATCAGAGGACAGCTGCTTGTTCGCCTTCTCCCAGGGGCCACACTTGAGAAAGATGGGATCACAAAGAAAGGATGCCATTTGGGGGGAAGAGATTTTATATGGTGCATGGAGGGACCGGCAGAAGAGAGGAGAGTGAAAGCTGAGGCTTGGCAGCCTGCAAACATCAGAGACAGACAAAGACAGAGACTTCTCAAAAAGTAGGGAACAAACACCCGTTCCTCAGAGATAATGGAAGGCATATATTTCACAAGGACTTAGAGGTTACCCTGCAGAAAATAAGTTACTTAGTCACTGGAATGAGAAATGCTGAAGGAAAGGGCTCACATTGCAAGGACATAGTGGGGATGAGAGTTATGTTAACAGATTCTTGCATTGCTATCTTGTCTCATTCTGAGTTTTATTTTTACCATTTTAATGTTAAATTTTATTCACTTTCTAAAGAAACCCAGCTCTAGAGTTCAGAAAAGACCTTTTGGGAGTTTTGGAGTACTTGCTTTAAGGAAAGTCCCAATTTATTTGAGGTCCTCATGCTTCTGTTAACATGTCTGTGTGTCAATAACCACTGTTAATCATTATTTGATGACCAAGTGCTTTGGATTTAATTAACCCATTTTAAACTGCTTTTGCAATTACACTTTTCAGTTGTTTTCGTTGACTGGTTCCTGTAGCACGCTCACTAAACTCAAGCCAGGTGTTACAGAGTATTCTTCCAGTTTTTTGTCTAGGTGATACCTTAGTCCTTCAGGTAGGTTACATTTCTGTTTGCTTTTTGTGAAAGGGACTCAGGAGTCTCCTTCTTTGTTTTTGAAACCAATCTACCAGAAATTGATGGTATACTCTAGTTTAACCACACTTCTTGGTTCCTGGCCATGAATGCTATGTGAAGCAGTAGAAGTCAGTTTTTCACCTGCTCAGTGCTACTTCCCCCAGGCCTTTTAACTCACATCAGTCTGGTAGGCGGCTTTATATCCAACAGTATCTTAATGACACCATCTCCCTTGACCATCCAGACTTATTTGGCTCATAAATTCTCTAAAAGCTTAGAGCTTTCACAGCTCTATGTAACGGGAGACGTTCTGACTTCCAGTCTTCACAGCATGTAGATTCTTCACTGTGTCATCTTACCTGGTTTTCTTCCTAACTAGTCCCCCACTGATGGGTTTTCCCCAAGTTGTGTCTATTATTATTCAATGAAACTTGCTGAAGAGGGTCGTTTGTCCAAAAGTTCTTGGTCCTAGAGGACTCCATATATACAAATATAATTTAGCATAGATTTGTTTAATTTCTTTACCATTTTCAATACCAGAAAGACAAAAAGGACTTTTCTGAAACACTAGATTATTACAATTTTAGTAACTTTTGGGCAAGATGCTTTTAGATAAACATTGGGATGTTGTTAAAAATGCTCAGAAATGATGAGAAAAAATTTGCAATGAGTTAGATGAAACTAATTCAAATGGTTTCAATACAAAAATATAAGTTTATCAAATAAATTTTGGTTTTTAATGGTAACCAGCTCATTACACAAAGCACATACTATCTGTATTCAGAAAACTTAGTTGATAACTCCTCACTATATTCTTACCACTTTGAGTACAACTAGATGTCGTCTTCTCCAAAGTCACCGTAGCAAAAAAGAGAATAAGCTTTCATACTTTTTTTTCAGTTCCTAATCTAGAATAAGTTAATTGTTAAAGAGAATTAGCTGATTGAGTTGAATTAAAAAAAAATTCCTTTTGTACCGGGATTATGTTGCATTCGATCTGCAGCAAACAGATTTTGGTTCAGGGTTCTTAGCCAGTGACTTATAACTCTTCAGTGATTTGACCCTCCTCAGCATTTGAACTCCTCAATATACTGGTTTAATTTTTATTGTTGTGAAACTTGTTTCTTTTGAATAGGTCTATCTGAAATGCAAGAGTAAAATGAAAACCCCACATTTTGCAAAACAAAATTTATATATTCTGGAATTTTATAAGAATAAAAAAACCTGTTCAGGAAATTCCACATGCTAAAAATGGACTTGTCCACTCTGCAGAAACAGTGAAATACTTTCTACAGCAGTTGAGGGATCTGTTACATACTAGTATTTCCCACAACCATTTCTTTAGTACATAAAGTGGCCTTAGGGAGCAATTCGATCACCATAGCCAAGAGTTTCAGTAAGGACTTGTTTTCATGAATGTTGCTGCAATTGTATTTTTTCTTGGGGGAGAGAGGATAGAGAAAGGGATGTTTGTTAACTATCACTGCACAGAAGAGAAATTTTAATGCCCATTTAAGGAACATTTCTTTAGCAGGCTTCCTGTATCATTAAGTTTTTGTACCGAAAACCTTACTGGCTCTTTGCAGTAAATAAATAGTATTAGCAAATGGCTTAGGTGTATGCTACACATTTATATATAACTGTACACGCATGTTATATTTATACAGCGAAGTAAAGGGGCTGGAACCATTCCTAGTCAGGTCTAAATCAAAATCTAAATCAAAATCTAAATCTAAATCTATGTCAGTCTAAATCACTCCTGTTTGAGAGGTGATTGTATTCTGTAAATACTCAGGAAATTGATTTCACAGCTGATCTTTGATATTTTGTGTTTAGATCTTTATGCTTTTTTTAAAGTTCTCTTTTTTAAATAGAGAGGAAGCTGGAGCTAAAGGTAGGATGAAATGTATCTTTCTAACAGCCTGAGTGTTAGACAAATTCATATGTGAAGTATCTTTCTTGCAGCAATTAACACATTTAAGATTATAAACCTGAAATTATGATTTAGGTGGGTTTTTTTAATCCACTCTTAACTTGTGCACACAAAATGAAATGCCAAGATATAACATTAGAGGTACTTATTTATTTTCCAATACTACTATCTTTGTATGTTTTTCTTCTTCCTCCATAAAGCAATAGGTCATAGTTTCAATCCATCAATTTTTATTGGCCACGCTTTTTTGGAGCAGCGAAGCTTCATTTTTTCAGCTGAAACAGTGGTCTTTTGGTGAGAAAGGGAAGTTGTCCAATATATTTGTACACTGGAGATAATAGCTTGAGTTCTTTTCACCTTCTGATCTGAAAATGGAACTGAAAAGATTATGCTCGGTGGTATAGTTGACAGATGTCAGGGGTGATCCATTCACTATTAGATCCTCAGGCTTCCACGGCTTTGCAAGTGTGACCCAAGGAGATATTAAGACTGCTTCAGTGAACTCCTAAGATGCCAGCTTTTAATTGTGCCACAAAGCAAAGATAAACATTTCCATGTAATACTTGAAGAAAAGATTTGTGATAGTTTAAAGACTTTTCAAAGCGGCAGTCTGGTTGTCAATGGCAAGAACAATAGGTCACTCCTGCTGTGTTTGTCGAGTGACCTTTCAGATGGTTGGAGCAGTGCAATCCATACCAATCCATAATATCCATCAGCGCTAAGCTTCAGAATGAATTGACAGTTTCAGTGTAGAAAATTGTCCGGCAAATCCTCCACTGTGCTGCTTCAGCACTTTATTATGCTGAGAAACCAATCAAATTGGGTGATTTACTTTGTTTACTCTTTTCTCCTTCAAAACATTGGTATTGTACCTCTGTAGGATTTGTGTGAATGAGGTTTGTTCTTTCTCAGTGTAACTGCCTTGAACTGTTTCTACTAATTTTAGCTCTGAAATTCTAAAGTAATCTTATAAAACAAAGTTATCTACAGGAGGTTCTTTTCATTTGTATGCTACTTTGGCTGTCGTTATAAAATACCTCTCCATTACAGCAGGGATACATCAATGTGAGCTCTCAAATCAGAGAATTCTTTGCTTTTGGACCAAAGAACTCTTCCTATTTTCTGAACTTCTAGTTCTTCAAGTATGGAAAACTTTTTTTTAGTTGGAAATAATGCCAACACTTCCATTTGTCTTGCAGGATATGCTCTAAGCTGAGGGCCAAGATCCCACAATCAAATAATTTGAACAATGTTTAGCCTCCTGAGTCCCTCATGAGGAAACCCAAAGCCTGACTTTCCAGAACATGTAGTTCTTGCCACCTCCAGTAAAACTAAACACAAGCTGCTGCATGCTCAGCAGTTTAAATAGTCAAGCTGGTGTGCAATTTCTTAAATATGAGATTGAATAGTTAGATTTAAATGCACTACGAAAAAATTCTAATTTGAGAGTAGAAAGTTCATCTCTTTTCACTGCTTATCATAGTCTTTCAAGCTTCAAAGTCAAGCCATCCTTTTCTGAAGCCATGCTTGGACACCCAATGCAGAGGAACCTGTCCTGCTTTGTGATTTATCAGCATGCATGTGCTTGAAGTTTCTTGTATAAATACAGGATCACAGGCAGCTCATGGCAGCTCTGTTAGGTGTGAGCCAACATCTGGCATTGTTGTATTGGTCAATTCCTGGATATTTCATGTTTTGTCATATGTTAACTCTCAATTCCAGACTGTCTATGTAAAATTATATAGGCTGTAAATCTGTTCACAACATGTTAACTTTATTGGATCATACATGCATTTTCTATGCATTTAATTACGTAGCTGGTATTCTGCTCAGATGCTGTGAAAAAGCTGAAAATGGATCTTGTGTTCATAGTATAAAATTGCTATGGAATATGATTAGTCTGACCCATTTAACGTGCTGAAGGGTTAGGTTAATTCCAAATGCTTGATATTATTTCTCCGCCTTTACAAAGGTGATAAATGATACTGCTTTGCATATAATGATTACTTTCTGCAGGATGGTGTTCAGGTTAGGACCCTCAAGCTGTGTAGTACAGAACTCTTGGTTTATTCCCCAAGTTTTCTGTTTTCCTAAGCAAGTCCTTAAAGAATTGTATTTTTATCATCTTCATTATTTGTTTCCCTTACCAAGTTAAAATATTTAGCACATTTTAATTGCATTTTAAAATGAAATTTAAAATAAATAGGAGAAAATGAATCACAATATCAACAGCAAGGAAACAGGGCTGATAGGTTTTATTGTTCTTTGTCATCTTGATGTTTCTTGGAAGTTGAGCTTTTGTATTGCATGAGGCTTTTCAGCTATTTTTCAGAAAATAATAACAAAATGGTCTTGTCCTTTAATACTTATATACAAATAGAAACACTAATTTGACCTTCTCTGCATATCTCAATGTCCTCTTTGAAATGGTTATTCCTCCTGCAAGTGCACTTTATCAAAGGAAAAAGGTCTGTGCATATTCTTCACTTAACTTCTACAACTAGCTTTAAAAACTAAAAGAAATTATAAACATACATAAACCATAAAAGCTCTTGCTACTGAAGTCCGTTAAAATCAGCAAGGGACAGCATTGCTCACATTAAAAAAGAAGTTAAACGTAAAATTTTTATCCCCTACTTTGTCAGTTTCCCTAGCAGTCTCTACCCTTGTATAAATAAATTCCATAAACATCCATCATTGATTTTAAAGCCAAAAGTTTTGCTTTTGATAACATAGCTTGACCTAAATAATACAGATGGAAAATACTTGCCTATGAATCTATCCAGTAGAGACAATTCTGTCATTGTGTCTCAGCACCATAACTGGTGGAGAGACACAAATCTAGAATCTTCCTTGGCTAACTCTTCACATGTAATTAATCACATTCCCTAGAGTTTTCTAGATATAAAATCATTTTTCCCTCTTTAATCCTCCAGTTTCCTTTTGATACTTAGAAAGTGACAGAGATCATATTCCCCACATTACAGCTTCACTGCCTTAATTCTGCTATTATATATTCCCATAGGAAAATGATACTTCATGCTCCTTATTCATGCACAAGAAAATAACAGAAAAAACCAGCAGTTCCTGTAGCTTTGCCATAGAGAGCAATAAATACTGGTGGGTTTTTTTCCAATATGAGAGTTCAGCTTTGAATATTTTGAATTTCTTCGTATCTGTTGTATGTGCAGAGATAAGATAAGAGTCTGTTCTGCTTCTGTTGCCCTTAGCTTATGTGCTTCCAAAATCTGTTGAAATATACTGTCCCGGAACATGATTCTCACCTGCTGATGTAGATCACTTTACAAGAGAAGAGTCCTTCCAAGGGTCCATCTTTCCCTCCTCTTAGGGCTTCACTTCCCCAGGTATTTCCTCTGCTTTCTGTTGGGACCAGCTGTGCATTTTTACCACTAGAGAAACATCCAGAGCAAAATTTTGAATTGATGTAGCTGGTGACCAGCCGATCTGTCACACTAGCAACGGCAGTCCCTTGAGTTGACTCTGGTCCCTTGAGTTGACGACAGGCAACGGGTAATTGTAGGAGTGCACCTGGAGTCCCCAGTACTGCCACAAGGACTGGCTCACATTTGTATCTCTCCACTTAGCTGAACAGATATGGCTGTTGGCCTGGTTTCACAGAGGAGACATTCCCAGACATTCCCGTTCCTGTCTTTCCATGCTTTCTGTGCCACGTTAGCATCCCTTGTTCGGGTATCATGTACCGGCTTTTTCGGGAAACCTGTGTTTCTTTAACTTCTTTCTTTTGACACTAGGTTGTTGGATATTCTTTGTCATTTGTAATTTAAACTGTTTGTATTATAAATTGGTCTGGGCTTTAAGCTGCCTTGAAGGAAGAGGGAAAAGATGAAGTAAGGGAAAGAATGGTCAGAAGTGCATTAAAATGTGTATCATCAGTTGTCCTCAATCTCATTTATTAATTACTTGAATGAAAGAGTAATTTGATATGAAAGAACAATTTTGCATTTTCAAGGCTTTTTTGCATCGGAGATTTGGGGTTCATGACAAGTGGACTCCAGCGCTGTTTCTAACATTCAGCTTAAAATGAATTGGG
Source organism: Fulmarus glacialis (assembly GCF_000690835.1). Taxonomy (NCBI): domain Eukaryota; kingdom Metazoa; phylum Chordata; class Aves; order Procellariiformes; family Procellariidae; genus Fulmarus; species Fulmarus glacialis. The sequence goes on from NW_009215125.1 coordinate 19,331, forward strand.
TAGTATTTTGGTGGGGTCCATTTCATTCTCAGAAAGGAGGATATCACAATTATGGCACAGATTATTGCCATTATTTCCATGCTTCTGCTAGCAACAAAGCATCTGTATGAATTTGTTGCTATTAACACAGCTGGAGGTAGTGCGTGTTTGAAGTAATGCAAGTACAGGCTGGCACAGTGTCACGCTTCCATTATAACTCTAGAGAGCTGATCCTTCTCGACTTCTCTACCACCCTCATGTGAGTGATGCCATTATCTCCTCTGACCTTCATAGCCTGACCACTGCCATTTATTTTTACCAAGTGTCATCTGTGTTACATATTTGTCTGGACTTGAATCTGTCTGTATTAAGAGGTTTAAATTCACACTTACTGGTGATGGGAAAAGAGGAAAAAAATTACGGAAAGTGGGAATTTGCTGAGCTGTCAAAACAGAAGTAAGCTTGAAAAGGTTTTATGGCTAATAAAGCCTTTGTGGAAACATGCATAGAAAAATGAAACTGCAGCCCAATGCAGCCCAATAAAATTGCAGTGTCCTTAAAACGATTATGATAACAGTGCTGTGAAGTCAGGCAGCTCTCACACAATCCGGCGAGTAGCTCTGTGCTCAGAAGTTACCTGGTTGCTTTCATGAATCCTGAATAAATGTGAACGATTTACAAAATTAATCATTATTTAACTAAATTTAAGACACAGACTGCATTCAAACCAAATTAAATCCATTTAGCACTGAAATACATTCCTTCTCTAAGTCTTTACTGGGGATGTGTGCTTCAAGATGTATGAAACTACACTGAAACACAGACAAAAGACAAACTCAGACAGACGAGGCAGGCTGGGTAACGCCATGGACTTGAAGCATCAGTGCTAACTTTGATGTTAAAACGTTCCCAGTAGTCCTTGCTATGCCACTTACCTCCTCCTGGTGACCTGGAGCAAACCACTCTAATGTCTCAGTTTCTTCTCCATTGTGTGGATAATATGCATCTTTCTTGTGATAACTGAGACTTCCTTTGTGTCTAGAAAAAGAGAAGTCAGAGTTGAAGAAGGCTGGATTCAGTAGCTTTATACCAGTGGTTGCCAACCTGATGAGAATGGGAGAGTCATGTCACTGTGTTGCCATGTCTTCTCTGACCTAAGGTGGCAGGAGCACTCACTCCTTCCATGGGGCATGTGTAGATGACACCATACACCATTTATTCCCTCCTCAGGCAAATGCGACATCTTTCCTCTGGATTGCGGGGCATGTGGCTCAGATGTTGGTAGCCAGCAGCTATATCAGCTAGGTTTGGTAAGTGAACATTCAGGTGAGACAATAGTGGTGTTGGTGTGCTAGAAAGCACCGTGAAGCCAATTCCCAGAAGACAGGAGTCAGTGGGAAGAGAGGAGTGAAAATCTCTTGAGGAACCTTGGTAAAGCTACGTCTGTTTATTGTGATGGCATCAGTAGCTCTTCCATAGTTCATTTACTACTGAAGTTTGCACACAGAGAGGTTCACATCCTTCTATTTCATACTTCAGTAGCTGAGTTTCCCATTATGTTGCTTGTTAAAATATTTACTAATCTTAGCAGAAAAAAAAAAAGAAGAAAAGAAAAGAGAAAAACAAAAAAATTAATCTGTGTCCTTAAAAGCTTTCCTAGCATTGTTTTCAGCTTCTCTGAGGTGGAGAAGTGCTGTGATCCCAGACTCTGAGACCACATCAATGATAAGCTACTATTCACATTTTAAGTCTTGGCTATTTATATCTGAAGGCCACTGAGCCTTGGCCTCCAGGAGGTGGTGCCAGGGACTCTCTCTTCTCCTTCACGGCTGCACCGCACCTGGAAGACCCTCAGGAGCAAAGGACCTTGTGATGAGATACTTCAGATTCTCCCAGGAGAAAAGCTGCAAAACTGCAAGTTGTACCTACCCTTCAAATCAACAGGAGATAAATGGGATGCTCTTCATACCGACTTTAAGGAGAGTAAGTCGCAGAGCAAGGGCCAGGGTGTCACTTGTCACTGCGGATTAAGAATTGGTTATAAGATTCATCATGAACTGCTGCTTCTCAGCGTGTAGAAAGATTAGTGGTACCCCATGGGCAAATTGTCTCTGTTAGGAAGAACTATGGAGGATTTAGAAAAATTCCAGATGGATTTAAATACATTGAGGGATTAAGGAGCACAATGGTAGATGAAATTCAGATGGAATAAGTGTGACAGAATAATAGACATTAACAAAAATAGTCCTTTTTGGGGAAAAAAAAAAAAGAAAATATATTCTTAAAACTCCTCATAATCTGGGCTCTGAGGCTGTGGAGAATTTTGAAGAAAAGATTTGCTGTGTTTAGATACATGAATCCTGCCCTTGGTATGGTGGCACATATTTTCAGACTTGAAAATTTAAAAGAAGGCATGCAAATCCTGAAGTAGGTGGCCCATTTTCCTGCCATGTATCTCTAAAACACAAACTAGTCTAATACATATCACTGAGGTCAAGAG
>NW_009215125.1:21820-28084 GCF_000690835.1 Fulmarus glacialis
TTTAAAAAAGAGAGAGATTTTTATAAGTAATGAGCATATATGTAATCACATTAACTAATTGTTTGTAGAATTATACCATAATCTTATTTATTTATTTTCAGAAGGAATACTCTTGCTGCAGGGTATAAGGCAAGAGGGACTGATTTCTGGTCTCTGCCTGTTCTTTGCCTAGGCTGCAGTGCAGTGGGTGCATGTGGAAATAGAGCGCATGGCTGAGATTGTCATCCCAATCTGGAAACACGAGGTTCATGTGTTTCATGAGCTTCATGTAAGGATAAAATGGCACCATTTCTGTATCTGACCACTTGAGTCAAATACTGAATCAGTTGGAATCTGGTCTTTTTGTGTGTAATATTCTCATTTATTTGGTCAGGTGTCTCTATTACTCCTGGGATAGAATATGGGTGTTTTGCTACTTTTCAACTGGGCTTTGGGCAACAGCCTGAATACTGGCAATTTCATAGCAACCCTCGCACATTTTAAGTTTTTCCTCATGGAATTGAGACCAATGTTGAATACTGTCACTGGACAACTTTGTTAACATCTATCTTTCTTGACTTTTAGCAGTGTGAACACAACAGTGCCCAAGACAAAAAAAAAAAAAAAGAACTAATGGTTTCTGCCTGTCACACACATTGTTTTTCCCAGGGTGGGCTGCTCCTTAAGTAGTCCTTATAGAGATCTATCTCAGCTGACTACTTCTCTCGCCCTCCTTCAGAACTTTTCCAGAATTATCTTGGACTTTATTTTATTCCTTCAGCAATTGCTCTTCTCACTCCTTCTTGATCCCAGCAGCAGGAACTGGAAATTGCTTTCCCCCTCTTTACCATTTTCTCTTGACTGCTTTTAGCAGGCAAAGCAGTCATAGCTGGTATGCACCAGCCCCTTGCCCATGGAGAGGCAGCACTCAAGTCCTGGCATTCTGGCTCCTCTGCTTCTCCTTGCCAAGCAATGCATTGAGAGTGGAGATACGGTGTGAAAGGAATCAGGCCTGATACTGGGTGGTTAAAAGTGCTGAAGCTACAGTCACCTGTTCAGATAGACCGCCTCTACTGGATTTAATAATTTGTATTCATTAGAGCAAATAATAAGCAAACAGACAGTTCCTAGCGTATCTGTAAGATATTTTAAAGAAGCTCTGAAATACCTCCATAGACCTCAGAGCCTCATCGCTCAGCCTGAGCCCTGTGACAAATACACCTGCTCTTTTCCAGGCACGGAGGGAGGGTGGCCGCTTGTGCTGGCGCTGGCCGGGCTGCCCCTCCCAGCTTCCCCGCAGCGGGGAGTTTGCCTGCAGCCTAGTCAAAGCCCATGCTGCTGCCAAATGGTTTTAGCAGCCAGAGAAAACCAGTCCTCAATATTATTCATCCTAAGGGTGGCCTCTTTATTTGACTCTCTAAAGCATTCCTTACGGTATTCCAGACCCATATTTCTGAACTTTGATTTTTTTTTTCAGGTTTAGCTTTTTATCTGCAGCACTAAGGAGACTGTGCTGCATATTAAGAAAGTGATGCTGTTATAGACTGTGCCCTGTCAATGAGGGGAAGCCAATTTGATGTCAGTGCACAAAGACATTTTTGAAAAATGGCCAGGTGAAACTTTCTTAAATAATTATTTTAAACTATGGAATGCATCTTTCTTAAAATTCAGTATTTAAAAAGACTAGAGGAAAAAAAATGTATCTAAGATCAGTACTAAAAAAAGAAAATCTTCAACATGAAAGAAGCTCCTGTGTGCCTTCTAAGTGATCAACTGTTAAAAAATCTTAGATAAAACACTCAAAGTAAATACAGAAGTAGGCAGGACCAACAAAATTATGTTTGTCAGGTCAAACCTCAGATTAGCTTCTAGTAAAGTACCACCACTAGAAGACACCAATCTTTGGAGAACCTATCCAGGCGATTCTCAGACTAGGTCTTCCGGTAGATTATTTTTGCTAACATGTGAATCTGTAGGGTAAAGACCCAACTGAGAAAGAATCTTACAGTTCTAACCCATTGTTTTCACCTGCAGGGCATAATCTGCATGTACCTCTCTTTGTTTAATAAAAGTTGATTACTGAAATTAAATTCTTCAACAGATTTAGTCCATTCAGCTTCTGTTTTCAAGAGTGATGGGTATCTGTCTTCTTATCCATGTGGTTAATACCTTTTCCCTTTAAGGCACATTTCTAGGTTTAAAGCTGAAATGCAGTTATTTCAGAATGAGACCAGACTGCCTCATTTAGGTGCCAAACTTAGAGCTGCTGGATGTTGCACATCTTCTCCAAGGATGGGGATGTCATCCACTTCATTTGACATCATTGAGCTCCCTGAGAGACAAGTGAAGACATACCTGCACAGGAAGGTTAGGCACCTCCTTTCCTCCACTGATTAGAAGGGACTTTTGGAGACTCCAGAAGACAGCCCAGACTGCAAGGTGTCTCCCTGTTTCACTGAGACATACCAAACAATTAGGATATTCTGGGATCCAGTGTCTCTAGTGCTCCTCCGCTGAAAGGCACTATGTGTAGTATCTTCTGCCTGTCTTCTGCTTATTACTGCAGGGGTTAGAAAGTGAAGCAGGAGATGGAAGAGATCTTACTGAAGTTAGTCTGAGTAGTTTTAGCTCCCACATCTTGGGAGAGCGCTCTACGTACCAGCCCTGAGTGACAGCACTGCCCATCACCCTCTTGATGGCTCAGCAGTTCATCTTCAGGCATAAAAGCAACAGAGGAAGATAGACAACATGCAAGAGAGACCATGACTTTTAACTTGCACCACTCAGGAGGAAGGAAGATTGCTGGTCCAAACTTAGCTTTTGAGCACGTGTGCATTTTACATTACTAAATATTGAAAGTGTTTTTAAAGTAAACATTCATCTAAATAAAAAACGCCTCATCCCCAAAAGTCCTAGGTGCTGGATTCAGTTTCTACCTTCCTCTGGCTGAGATGTGGATTCAGTACTATTCAAGCTGAACACAGGTGTAGCCAAATTTTTGAACCTTCTCTGAGGAAATAGGTGGAGTGGAGATGCCACTGAGCTTGAGTTTGGATAGCAAAAGAGAGGCTGGGTCTGAGAGTGGCATTTACCTCCCCAGAAAATGCACTTTCTGATACTGCCGGGAGGACTGTAGTTAAGCACTCAGGCAACTTTCAGGCTGTAGAGAAATGCCTTGCAATTTTAGTGCAGCGCTCAGCACCCTTAAAAATGGGCAAACTGGCCTTCATTGCCTGTGTCCTGATTTAAGCAAATTTTAGGTGGATTGAACCCTACCTTACTTAAGATTTCACTGGGGATTAGACTGACATTTAGGTTTAAGGAGTGCAATTCCCCATGTCAGGCCTATTTCTGTACTGTAGATTATACTTCATTTTTGCAGAAAATGATTCAGTTGAACTAATCTGACAGGGCTGATTGGATGTCCATTATAGTGCTGCATTACAATTGCTAAACAGAGTATTGGAAGGGTACGAGGTACAGTCTGGTAAAGACAATACATAATTTGAATGACGGCACTAAGGGAGCATTTCAGAGTTCAGTAAGTGGGTTTCCGAAGACGCTTGGCAATTGGGAGGAGGAAAAGCAAATGAGAGCAACTGCTTGCGAGACTGACACAACCTCAGCGTAACATTGAGCTACATGTTGCTCTCCTTGGGCTGGGAGCAGGTTTGGCAAAAGCTAGCAATCAAGCCATCTGTATAACTGGATCAGATTTTTCACTACCAAAATGGATCAATTTGTGGGATTGTTTTGATGGGCATGTTGGGAAATACAGAACATATAGTTTTCATCATTCTTTACTTCTGGTTTTCCTCTTGTTCCCTTTGACATTGCCCACTGGTTTTTATTAAAGTTTGAGCTCCATTTAGCTCAGCATGCAAAGCCGGCCACGCTGCCAGTGTCGCTCCCCACAGAACTCCTCCTGTTTCTTCATTTACGTGTTTCCTTCTTGTTCTTTAACCAGAAGGGGAAGCTTTGATCCTTGAATGCATAAATCATTAGGTCCAGGTCAAAAATAGACAGTTCAATATTCAAAGTGGTTGTTCTCACTCATCAGATTTGTAGGTTATCTTGGGAATTTCTTGGAATCGTGGTATCCATTTGTAGCATTGTTCAGGTAATTGCGGCACGAAGCTGAACTGGTCTTGAGATCAGCATCCAATATTCAGCACTAGTCTTTTGTTGGAGTAGTCTAATTGACCATTCGTGAGGCACGTCTGGTCCATAAGACTCTTGCCTCCTACTCCATTTGCCCACAGCAGGCATTTAGCAAGGCTACTAACTCACCAGTGAGGGAGAAGTTATCTTCACCTGGATCCGGGTGTTCTTAATATGTTCTAAAATCAGCTAGCTGAGCTCTGAAACCAGTCAGGTCCCCTGTGCTGAAAAAGTTTGGAACAAAATATTTGGTAGGAAAACGAGGGAAGTTTTTATTATAACTAAAAGTTAACTTTCGGGTTACGTGGTATTCACTACTACACCATCTTCTCCATGTTTGGTGGGGAGAAATATATATAGCCTTTAGGGACAATAGTGCTGCTCTTTCTATTCTTACATCCAGAAGGGATGCAAGTCAAATAATAACAGTCTTTTACATAACAATACTAGGCATCTGACAAAGAAAGTTGGTATCATTGCCTTCTGTTTACGGATAGTGAAATTGAGGGTCGGGAAGATGTCTTGACAGGGGTAACTTGATAGGCCTCTTCCAGATGAAGACATATTCTGTTCCTCATTCATAATTTGTTCAGCAACAGATATTGTCTCACTTATGTATAAAACCACTGAAGACAGTGGGATTGTATAGACAGATTTAAAAAAAAGGCTGGCAAATTCTATACATTTTGTAGTAGTGACTGAGAAGAAAATCACTTAATGGGATTGTTCTAAGTTGTGCTAACTTTCTGGGACCAGATTTTAGAAATGACTCCTCATCACTGTATTTTTCTTGTAAATTGAGCAAATGAAAAGTGAAATCTCTAATAGACAATAGCAGAGGAAGATTATAAACCAATGTTCTATTATTTAAATTGCCTCTCTAAGTGGATTGTTCCTTAAAATATATTTGTTCTCAGCTCACTCACTGGGAGGGATTTAGATATTGGAAGAGAAAGAATATTATTTTCACCACTCAATCTAATTTTCCTGTATTCAATGTCCAGTACACTTTGTGGAAACGTTTTAACAAACAATTACATAAAGTTGGGCTCCCAAATCCACTCCTAAGCATTTAAATGGATTACACTAATTTTCAGAAGTGCTCAGCAGCTCACATTAAAGTTGAGATTCCTGCACTTTCATTTCAGATTCATCTCTAAATAAAATAGCTTTATAGCCTAGGTCTCCTTTTTTTTGTTAGGCAAAACTCCTGGTGAAGTTATATGGAGCTGATTGGCTTGTGATTATTTTAGCTTAGACAAGTAATTATGGATTGGATTATTTATTTTTCACATGGTTAAAATGGATAGGGAAGTTTTCATGGTTGTGTCATGATGTTAAATCATGACATCAGAGTCTTGCACTGAGCTGGGGAGACATTTCATCTGAAGGGATAATGTAGTACTGCCATATAACACTGGCTATTTTTAGGAGAGATATAAACCATATGCTCCAGCAGGTATAACCAGTTTAGTGCAAGAGCTGTGCTCTGAAAAGTGAGATTAAGCAAAAGCAGCAGTGAAATATTTTGCAGATGACACTCTGCCAGACTTTAAATCTATATATATCTACATAAACCCCAAAGGAAATATTTATATTTCATTCCCCATTTGTTTCTTCATTGTCATTAACCTGTCAAACAAAGTATATTCTACAAATAATATGAGACAGAGATTGGCATCTGAGTGAGACAGAGTTCTGCTACTGGTTCAGTAGGGTCTGCATCTGTCAACTGAAAAATAATATTCAGGCTACGACTCACAGATAGAGATGGCATTAAAAGCAATGGAAGGAAGTTAGTTACACATGAATTTTCTATACTTTCTGACTCTCTTTTCGTCTTCCAAGCTGTAAAGAACTGGAAGTGGAAAACCTAAAAAGGACCTCAAAAGAATTATTTTAAACTGTGAGGTGCATTACATTTTGTTTTAGCTGCTATTATCGTATCTTAGCACAGTTAACTTGAAAGAAGACGCAAAAGAGAAATCTACAGCAAGTGAAATGAGAGCAAAGGTAGGAATTCCAAAGTAACCAATATCTCAAGATCTCAGCTAGCAACAGCTATGTCATCTTGTCGTGGTTTAACCTAGTAGGTAGCCAAATACCACACAGCAGCTCACTCAC
>NW_009215126.1:0-3259 GCF_000690835.1 Fulmarus glacialis
CGATGCTCCTGGGGCTGCATCCCCGGGCCCCGGCGCCGCAGCCGCTCCCCAGCCCCTTCGCTGCCGCCCGGGCGGGTTTAGCTCGAATGCTTCCTCCATGCCACCCTTTTTTGGGCTTATTTATCTCACTTTTGGGTTATTTTTGTCTCTTTTTTTCACTCCTGGAAAGACCTCCGTGATGGTGGGAGTGAAGCAGGGGAATAGCTCTGCGCTTCCCTGTGGTCCTAAACCCAGCACCCGCCGGCGTTGTCATGCAAAACAGTTAAAAATCCCGTTAGCGGGGACACGAGGGTCAGAGTCGGTCCCTGACCCTCTTCCAGAGCTGTCCCGGAGCATCACATTTGCTCCTGGGATTTTTACAGACCACTTTTAACCCAAAAATATTCCAGAGCACCATGCACCATCCATCTGTCCATCCACTCAGCGCTTAACCCAGACCAGCTACAATCCCAGCTGCGTGGATTTGCCCATCCCTAAACCTTGCAATAAAATGACTTTGATCAAAAAAAAAAAGAATAAAGGCATTAAACCCAAGCAGATCTACACCAAAACTCTCTGCGCCCCCTCCTCCGCTATTGCCTTGGGATGTTTTTTTTTAAGGGAGGGGGGGATGTAAATCATCTGGGGCGTTTTGGGTTTCTGATCACATCCAAAATCACAAAAGCTGTTTATTTTCAGACCTGGGGTTTGGATATTGCTCAAATTTCTCATAATCATCTCTCGGTGCTGAGAGGTTGGAGCCTGAGCACAGAGACGGGTGTGCGACCAGCCTTCCCCGATCATTTAAAATCCAACGGAAGGGAAAGGAGGGAACAATATTGTATCCAGCATTTATTTATTATTATTATTAATTTGTTTTTACAGTTTGTTTGGTTTTATTTTATTCAATTTTATGTACGGGGGAAGGGTCAGCTCTCCTCCCTCTTGTTTGTCCTCCGAGCATCAGCAGCTCCGGTTTGGTGGTTTTCCAAACCCCGTCGGAGAAAGGATGCGCTCGGCAGTTTCCAACAAAAAGAGCTCGTCGGGCATTCGAGCAGAACAGGAACGAACAAAACCAACCAGCTTTTGAACCAGCAAAACCCAGAGATCGAGCAATTCTTTTCCCAAATAAGACGGTTCACGCGCGCAGCTTCCTGCAATGTTGGAAATATTTCGGATCTGCAGCCGACGGGAGCAGAATGGGAACGTATTGGGACCTAGAGCGGGGGGGAGGAAAAAAGAAAAGCTAAAATACAGTTCAAAAAGGATGAAAGATGCTGATTTGATGCCTTTCTTCACCTGGGCATCTTGTCAAGGTATTTCAAGAGATCTTCCCTGCCAAGTCACCCAGGGGTGATGCCTTTGGGTGATGTTGTGGCAAGACGGGTCCCAAAAGCAGCATCTCTCCGCCCGGCTGCATGCTGCCCTGCGAGCATCACCCCTCGATTCTGCATCAACCCCCAAACACCCCTCCTGGGGGACCAGCTCCTGCACTGCCCCGAGCTGGAAAGATGCCTAAAAGGGATGATTTTTGCATTAATCACCACTTAGAGTCCAGGGATGGACCGATTCTGCCGCACAACCCAAATACGAGCGGCAGGGGAAAAAGCGGCGATGGGAAAAGCAACGGCAAAGACCAAGCAAGGACGATGTCCCGAGGTTACGCTGCTCCCAGGCAGAGCTAGCGGGCAGCAACACAGCTGGATCCTCTCAGCATCTCCCTCTCCTTCCTTATTTACGGCTCGGGATGAAGCCTCCTTGTTCATCTCATTGGCAGAGGATCAGAACTCATCAATTCGCCGTTAGCCGCCGAACGTTGCGTTTCTTTCTATTTTTTTTTTTTTTTTTTAATTATCTGACAGTGAAACAATTTAAAGGGGGATAAAAAAATCGGAGGGGCAAGAAGCAGCCGTCGCTGTGCTTAAAAAAAATAAAGCCTCCTTAGGCATCCAGCCACATCTGCCCCGAGCCGGGAGCATCGGGCACAAGTTTTTAGGTGAAGGATTCAACAGAGTTGTCCAGCGCCGTCTGAGGTGTTAAATGAGGGATTCAGGGATAAGCCGAGGATTATGTAAAGTGGGTCTTTAAGCACAATGTATTTTTCATTCAAAGATTCAGGCACATCTCATAAAAAGGCGACCGAGGCAGAGCGCTGCGACTCTGCCAGTGCTGCTGGGTTTGGGGTGAATGGAGCTCGAAATGGGAAAAAATAACAGCTGAGCTGTTCCTAAACCTTATAAAAACCAGGTGGCGGGGACGGGTCCGGGCCCAGGACCCTCCGATGGGCACAAGAGGAGGACGGGACAGGGGCTGCAGCCACCAGGAGACAAGAGGGAGAAGAGGCTGGTGGAGACGGGAGCTCTGTGCTCGGCACAGCCCATCGGCCGCCTTCCCCCACGGGACGTTTCATAGAATCACAGAACCATTAAGGTTGGAAAAGACCTCTAAGATCATCCAGTCCAACCATCAACCCACCACCACCATGCCCGCTAAACCACGTCCCGAAGTGCCACATCTTTTGGAGCATCCCCTTCTCTGCCTGAAAAAAGGGAATTCTTTTGCAAGATTGTTTTCCAAGCCTGGTGCTGTTGGTGCATCCCAGCCCAGCATCCCGACCCAAAACATCTGCGAGGGTGTCGGGTCTCCGGGGGTGCTTGGACCACGTCTGGAAGGCCACCGAGACGCAACACCGAGCGTCCCCCCGAGGAAAACCCCCTTTAAGGCAAGCTCTCCAGCCTCCGCTTTCTTAATTATTCCTAAGCGAAGCAGACACACCTTCAATTTCTCCACCAAAAAGGGAAAAGGCAATAGATTATTATCCTCCTTAATTAAAAAGCGTGTCGATCTTGGAAGTAGTTAATTAATAATTCCACATTAACTTGATTAAGCGCTAGGACAGCCGGAGGCAGCGCAGCGCACACCAGGCTCCCGGGGTCGGGCTGAACCCGCTGGGCTCGACTCGTCCTTGTAAACCAGGGGATAAATTCTCTGTCCTCAACAGGTCTTGAGGTTTTAGGGATAAAATCACAGCAAATGTCACCCTGGCGTCACCCTGGTGTCACCCAGCTCTTGCAGGCGCTTGCTCCCACCCATCCCCGCATCCCCCCAGGCTCCGGGCCAGGGGGTCCCCACGTCTGCAAAAATAAACCCACCTCATTGGCAGCGCTTTTGCTTTCCAGTTTTGCTTCCCAGCCATGAACAAGTATGAATTAGGCAAATTAATCAGTGGCTGTGATAAATCATAGCTCATTAACACTAACAGGGTTTTAAGGCAGAGGGG
>NW_009215126.1:3391-3605 GCF_000690835.1 Fulmarus glacialis
TCTCTCCTCAAAAAAAAGCCATTTCAGGAGATGAAGTCGTCATTAATCACCAGGAAATTGTGCTTGTTACAGGAGAAACATTAACAAAATAATCATAAATTGTCTGCCAGCCCTGATTTGCGAATGCATACATTTCTAAGGGTATGGAAAGGCATCTCATTTTGCTGGTGTAATTAGTTATTAACCCTTCGCCACGCGGTGCGGAGCGTGGGCA
>NW_009215127.1:0-350 GCF_000690835.1 Fulmarus glacialis
TCCCTCTGGATGGCATCCCATCCCTCATGCATGTCAACCAGACCACTCAGCTTGGTGTTATCTGCAAACTTGCTGAGGGTGCACTCAATCCCACTGTCTATGTCATTGATGAAGATATTAAACAGTACTGGTTCCAGTACGGACCCCTGCGGGACACCACTTGTCACCAATCTCCATCTGGACATTGAGCCATTGACTACTACCCTCTGGATGTGACCATCCAACCAACTTCTCACCCGCCAGACAGTCCACCCACTAAATCCATATCTCTCCAGTTTAGAGAGAAGGATATTGTGGGGAACCGTGTCAAAGGCCTTACAGAGGTCCAGATAGATGACATCGGTAGCCCC